>NW_013572320.1:1891-2761 GCF_000499745.2 Eimeria mitis
TATACAATACGACAAAGCCTAATGGGGCAACAGCCCATTTACCTCACAACCCCTCCATTAACAGTATCTTAAGTGTTGTTCCTTAGTGCTTAATACAGGCCCAACATCTCCTTGTGAATCGAACACAAGTGCTTAAGACACGACAACTGAATTCGTGATGTTTAACGGTACTATCGATTCCGGCGTTACCTTAATTATTGTTTGTTGCTCAGCATCAGTCTCTCCGTGAATATTTTTTCAGATATATATGCTTTCGCCCCGTAATGGCACCGCTACTCACTTCTGCTACCGCTGAGTCTATTTTTAAGAGCAGTGCTAATCGGGGACTTTCTTCGAATTCCTGCGCCCCACCGTTTGTGTCCGTAGACGAAGATAATGCCGTCAGGGGCTTCACAGGCTCCAGTGGAGTCTTTAAAGCACAAATTTTGAAACGCGTACTCCCCTGCTGGTAAGGGAGGTCGACAGGCTAAGCCTGTTATCCGCACTCTTGGCAGCTCCCGTTCAGGGTCGCATACAGGCTCGGGCTGCGTCTGCAGGTGCGTGAGCGCTTGCTGAGGTTGCTGCTGTTGAGTAGAAGCAGCGGCCGCCTGACCTTCGCGACGCCTGCGACCTCCTCCCCCCGTAGGTGTCCACTGGTTCTGTTGCTGCTGCTGCTGCATCTGCTGCCTGAGCTGTTCCTCCACGAAGTGCTGCTGCACAACTGCTGCCGGATCGCCCCAAGCGAGTCTTCTGAGTGCTAGCACCTGCTGTTGCTTTGTATCCGTATTCTGGCTTCCGCTGCGTTGTTGCGTTCCTTCACTGAGCTTTCCGCTGTTAGAAAATGCAACAGACTGCAGCCGTCGACTGGGGAGCTCCAGCGTATCGCCAGTC
>NW_013572320.1:2968-5201 GCF_000499745.2 Eimeria mitis
GCAACGCACGAAAGGTCTTCACAAACCCAAATAAATCGACAATTCGACAGAGGAAAACAAACACGGCTGCTGCTAGAAGTTATAGCAGATAGTTTTCGCGGCATAAGGACAAGGAGACAAGACATGTAAGGACACCGCAAGACCAACGGACAGACAAGCTAGCGAGCCGAAAATCGAAGTAGAAAGCGAAGAGGCAAGAAGGCACACACATAGGGCTGCAAGGGTGCGAGATAAGAGCGCAGTCCGCTATGATGCGCAATATGGACACACAGTTGAGCGTAGTGTGACGAAACCATTCTAACGGCCATGGTAAGTATTACAGATTAAACACCAACAACGAATACATTCTCAATGGAGGGACTCTAGGTCTAACGTGCCGTCGCTCTGTGGGGCAGTTTCTTGTTGTATATATCATGAACAATCTAAACGTGCCTGCTGGGCTTGGCTATGGGGGATGGTGTACTGCAGCACGCCGTCCGTAGTACTTGTTTTGAATAGCAAACCGACGGAGAGGCTCAAACACAGCAACGCGCTGAACACAATGAACTGA
The DNA here is from genome assembly GCF_000499745.2 of Eimeria mitis. Classification (NCBI taxonomy): domain Eukaryota; phylum Apicomplexa; class Conoidasida; order Eucoccidiorida; family Eimeriidae; genus Eimeria; species Eimeria mitis. Next base: position 3,519 of record NW_013572320.1, read on the forward strand.
ATCGCAGGCATCAAACAGCAATACACACCCCATATTCCTCAACCCTCAACCCTGAACCCTAAACCCCACACCCCAAGCCCTAGAAAATCGTCGCATTGTACCTTGAGAGGATGGTGGTAAACGATAACAGCATATCGCCCAAATGCATCGGCAACCTTTTCTAACATGGCATCTCGCGTTTCTGCTGCACAGCGGCAGCAGTCCCAGGGTGTCCAGTCAACTTGTGCGTAGTGGTCGGTCGTGTCGCTGAAGCTCCCATTTTCACGTATAAATGACCTCCGCGAGTCGTGCGCAACCTTTCCATTTCCCTCTCCAGGCAAAGAGCGGGCCTCGAGTCCCCCTAGGGACCCGCCGAGAGGAGCTACTGTCGGATGCAACAACACAGCGGAATCCAGCCGCTGGCGCTGCCGCCCCATTTTGCCGTAGATCTGCAGCTTTGCAGGTTTGATTTGTCCATGTGAAGACCATTACATTACAAAACTCTCTGTAGAAGCCACAGGCTCGAAGGAGGGGAGACCTTCGCGCCTCGTGTTGCCTCGGGTTCGTTCAATGGATAGCAGTCCCACTCACCCCCCTACTGAACAGGACGCCAGCAGGGGCATCGAACGGCAACAAGAACGGAGCAACACAAATCTGTCAGTATATATCATGATTCAATCTGAAGGACCCTCAGGCTTCGCTAATATCTAAAGCATGATGGTGCGCGCCTTGCATGCTGACCGGCACAGACCGGTGACCACTCAATGCAGAGAGGTGGTGGCATTCAAATGTCTTCGGGAATATTCACCACCATTTACGCAGCTAATCAAATGTAAAATGAGTCGTGTGCGGAATTTCAATGAAACAACGCCCATTCAGTCGTCTACGCTTCCAGGTGTTACCCCCTGGAATGTAGCTGCGAACGGGACCGGGTGACCTTTCGGTTTTCTCATCTGAACCAGTACTCCAATAGAAAGCTCTTTAGATGTGTTCATGCTTGAATGTTTTCAATTTGAGTCAATTACTAACTAAGCGTATTTTAATTCAATTTTTGCCCCGTTGAAGGGCGTCTTTGTGGCCTGCCTATGGTTACACCGCTGCACGGCCCAACGGCCCTGCACGCCCAGAAGTAAGAACTCCCAAATAGAAAAATCGGAAATTGGACCTAAACGTATTAATTCAACTAGGGCAAGCAAAGCTAAGCTAACTTTTTGCACCTTGCTGGATATTTTCCTCCGTGTTTCATCCGGACGGCGGCGGTATAGTGACCGCTGCATTAACACCTGTACCGGCGCGTTGCCAGTCTACTCGGCAGGAGGCCCCATGTGGGAATTCACGTCGCTAATTCTTCAGATTAATGTAAACGCAAAACGCAAAAAGTTTATTCATAAAACACACGCAGTCCTAGGATACTAGCAGATTGTTATCAACTGCGCTTTTCACACAAGTTCCAATAGGGCAGGCTGAAAAGGGTGAAAACCCTCCAGAAAGGACAAAAGCCGAAAACGTCCACGTTCTAGAATACACAAAACAGCTAAAATCGTATAGAATATCCCGTAACGCTGGGAATTAAGTACGAACAACTAGGCCTGACACCCTTCAGGAGATTTGTACGGTAGCCAGGGCACGTAGGGAATGGGAATGAAGGCCCGAGTGGTCAACAGAGATGACGAAACGTGTAAAATAATTTAATTGTCACGAATC
>NW_013572321.1:0-466 GCF_000499745.2 Eimeria mitis
ATATATATATATATATATATATATATATATATATATATATATATATATATATATATTAAATATATTAAATAAACAACAAATACATGTGTATATAAATAACAACAACCCCACCTCAAGGAGATCAAGCAGCTTGGTCATCTGGCTGAAGACAAGCACTCGGTGCTGCGCCGCTTTCAGCGCCGGCAGCAACACGTCCAGCATCGCAAACTTCCCGCAGCAGCGAACCAAACTCTCATCAGCTGCAGCAGCAGCAGCAGCAGCAGCAGCAGCAGCAGCAGCGGCAGCAGCAGCAGCAGCAGCAGATGATGATGATGATGCAGAATGAACTGAAACAACTGCTGCTGCAACTACATGGATCAAAATGCAAAGGATTTAATATAGGGAGGAATCCCCACACCTAAACCCTAAACCCTAAACCCTAAACCCTAAACCCTAAACTCTAAACCCTAAACCCTAAACCCTAAAC
>NW_013572321.1:566-1147 GCF_000499745.2 Eimeria mitis
ACAGCAGCAGCAGATGATGATGATGATGCAGGATGAACTGAAACAACTGCTGCTGCAACTAGATGGATCAAAATGCAAAGGGTTAAGTATAGGGAGGAATCCCCAAACCTAAACCCTAAACCCTAAACCCTAAACCCTAAACTCTAAACCCTAAACCCTAAACCCTAAACCCTAAACTAACGGGTAAAAGAGCTGAAGCAGAAGAGAAAAGGATGATTGCAAACTTTACGAAGCTGCACCATCCGGTTGTGGCCCATAGGACTCTCCTCGATCTGAGAAACACAAACCCTAAACCCTAAACCCTAAACCCTAAACCCTAGACCCTAAACCCTTCACCCCAAACCCTAAACCCCAAACCCTATAACCCAAACCCTAAACCCTAAACGCCAAACCCTAAACCCTAAACCCTAAACCCTTCACACCAAACCCTAAACCCCAAGCCCTATAACCCAAACCGTAGACCCTAAACCCTAAACCCTAAACCCTAAACCCTAAACCCTCGTAGCTTACTATACGATAGAGAATTCTCTGCACGCCTGAAAGGGGGCACCATACAATCTCTTCCTGCTTAGAGGGCAGTT
>NW_013572321.1:2712-2894 GCF_000499745.2 Eimeria mitis
AGCAGAAAAGTGTTCGGGTGCAGCATGAAACCAACAAGCAGTTACGCGAGAGCAACAGCAGCAGCAGCAGCAACAGCAGCGGCAACAGCAACAGCGGCAGCAGCAACAGCAGCAGCAACAGCAGCAGCAACAGCTAAGGAGCTGCTGAGCTGCTGCTTCAGCAGTATTCGACGGCACAGTAT
>NW_013572321.1:2994-3260 GCF_000499745.2 Eimeria mitis
TAGAGAGAGAGAAAGATAGAAAGAGAACGAGAGAAACAGAAAGATAAAGAAATATAGAAAGCGAACGAGAGAAAGAGAGAGAGAGGTTCTGTGGCCCAGTTGCTGCAGCCACCGCTACATGCAGCTCACACGCATACTGCAGCAGCAGCAGCAACAGCAGCAGCAGCAGCAGCAACAGCAACAGAAGCAACAACAACAGCAGCAGCAGCAGCAGCAAGAGCAGCAGCTCACCTGTCAGCGCGATGCGTCTTCGAATGGAAAAGCCC
>NW_013572321.1:3358-3584 GCF_000499745.2 Eimeria mitis
TAGAAGTACAACACAGCAGCAGCAAGCCAGCAGCAGCAACGCAGCAGCAGCAACGCAGCAGCAGCAACGCAGCAGCAGCAGCCAGTCACGCAGCATATACGAGAAGCGTTCCCTGCGTGTGTAGGGTCTAGGGTTTAGGGTTTAGGGTTTGGGGTGTATAAAGCATATATATATATATATATATATATATATATATATATATATATATATATATATATATATATAT
>NW_013572321.1:3684-3786 GCF_000499745.2 Eimeria mitis
AGCAACAGCAACAGCGGCAGCAGCAACAGCAACAGCAACAGCAGCAGCAACAGCTAAGGAGCTGCTGAGCTGCTGCTTCAGCAGTATTCGACGGCACAGTAT
>NW_013572321.1:3886-4378 GCF_000499745.2 Eimeria mitis
CCTCATCAACAATAAGATACTCCCACTGTATTTTTTTAAGAAAACTTTTATCGCGGAGAACAAAAGCATCAGTTGTGAGCAACACATCAAAGAGAGGCTCCCAGTACCGCTGAGCTTCTGGCCCGCTGCTGTCTACACGTACACCCGAAACTATTCGGTTACGTAAAGCTTTACGAACCTGAAATACACACATATCTTTATATTTATATAATTTAATATAATATAATATTGTGTAATATAATAAAATTTAATATATTATATTGTGGAATTTAATAAAATGTAATATGTTGTTAGTATAATGTAATATAATACAATATAATATAATACAATATAATATAATAAAATATAACATAATAATAAATATTCATAAAGACCACTACAAGCTCCAAAAGCAGCAACAAAAACAATCCCAATTAAACCGACACTAAGCAGAACCACCCCCACCGCAACCAACCACCCAAAAAAAAAAAAAAAAAAAAAAAAAAAAAAAAA
>NW_013572321.1:4478-4693 GCF_000499745.2 Eimeria mitis
TATAATATAATATAATATAATATAATATAATATAATATAATATAATATAATATAATACAATAAAATCTAATATAATATAACATAATAATAAATATCCATTATAACCACTACAAGCACCAAAAGCAGCAACAACACTAAAAAGCACCACCCCCACCGCAACCAACCAACCCAAAAAAAAAAAAAAAAAAAAAAAAAAAAAAAAAAAAAAAAAAAAA
>NW_013572321.1:4716-5054 GCF_000499745.2 Eimeria mitis
ACAACGATGCGCAGCGACGGCCACCACTTCTTGAACTCGAAGCGCCAGTTGCCGTGCAGCGTCGATAGCGGCGCCAGTATAAGATGAGGGTTTCTTACGCCTTTCTTCTCGTGCAGGTAAGCCAGGAAAGAGACTGTCTGCACCGTCTTGCCCAGACCCATACAGTCAGCCTGTATATACGTACACACCAGCAGCAGCAGCAGCAGCAGCAGCAGCAGCAGCAGCAGCAGCAGCAGCAGCAGCGGTAGTGGTAGTGGTAGTTAGAAGGAGGAGGAGGAGGGGGAGGAGTGCAAGCAAAAGAAACAGGGATATCACACGCAATAGTAAAAGCAGCAGCA
>NW_013572321.1:5154-5830 GCF_000499745.2 Eimeria mitis
TGCTTTTTCTCGCGGGAATACCCACTCGTTCAACGATGAATATAATACTCTATAAAATAAAAAAAAATAAAAAAAAAATAAAAAAAAATAAAAAAAAACAAAGAAAGAAATGTAGATTTATAGATAAATATGTATATTTATATGTTGTGGTAAATACACACTCATTCAAGGATGAATATAATACTCTATAAAATAAAAAAAAAATAAAAAAAAAATAAAAAAAAAATAAAAAGAAAGAAAGAAATAAATGTAGTTTTATAAATAAATATGAATATTTATTTATATTTAAACTTATTTAAATACCCACACATTCAAGGAAGAAGATAATACTCTATAAAATAAAAAAAAAATAAAATAAAATAAAATAAAATAAATAAATATAGTTTTATAGATAGATGTGTATATTTATTTAATTATATTTAATATATATTGTGGTAAATACACACTCGTTCAACGATGAATATAATACTCTATAAAATAAAAAAAAAATAAAAAAAAATAAAAAAAAATAAAAAAAAGAAAGAAAGAAATGTAGATTTATAGATAAATATGTATATTTATATGTTGTGGTAAATACCCACTCGTTCAACGATGAATATAATACTCTATAAAATAAAAAAAAATAAAAAAAAATAAAAAAAAATAAAAAAAAATAAAAAGAAAGAAAGAAATAAAT
>NW_013572322.1:688-1682 GCF_000499745.2 Eimeria mitis
ATATATAATATATGTAATGGTGGTGCAATAGAGAAGCTGGAGATAGGTCGTATGCTGAGCAGCGGGGAGAGCAGCAGCACAGCAGCAATACAAGCAGCAGCAGCAGCAGCAGCAGCAGCGCAGCAGCAGCTGAGCTGCAGAGCAGCAGCAGAGCAGCAGCAGAGCAGCAGCAGCACAAGAGCATCACAGCAGCAGCAGCAGCCGCAGCTTCACTCACCTTCCGCCTCTCGTCTGCTGCGGCTGGGGGTCCCCCCCTGGCGCCTCCTGGGGGCCCCCAGGAGGTGGTGGGCCCTCCTCAGGTGGGGGGCCCCCAAAGGGGGGGGGCTGCTGCTGCCGACCTCCAGCAGCTGCTGCTGCACAGGCAAGCCAAGAACGGGGGGCAGCGCCTGCACGTACACCCCAACACAGCAGCAACAGCAGCAGCAGTAGCAGCAGCAGCAGCAGCAGCAGCAGCAGATGCAACAATGCTGTATTTCTTTCTCTGCTGCCCCAGGTGTATCTGCAGCTATTCGTGTTTGTTATAGGGGGCCCCCTGAGGTGTACATACACCCCAATCAACTCACCAACTCTACGTCGCCCGAGGCCCCCTCTTCGTCTGTCCTTCTCTCTCTGCCCAGGGCAGCAGCAGCAGCGGCTGCTGCTGCTGCTGCAGCTGCTGCTGCTGCAGCAACGGAAGCAGCCTCCTGCTCCTCTCCGAATCCCCCTCCGCTCGGTCCATCAGCTGCTGCTGCTGCACCCGCTGCTGCCCCTGCAGCAGCAGCAGCAGCAGTCGCAGCAGCAGCAGCAGCAGATGCTGTCTGTCTCGGTGGAGACAGATCGAGAAGGAGACGCCTCGCCTCCTCTACCTTCTGCTGCAGCTCCTGACGGCTCAGCTGCTGAAAGGCACCCCCAAACGAGATGTGCTGCTGCTGCTGCTGCTGCTGCTGTTGCTGCTGCAGTTGCTGCTGCTGCTGCTGCTGGAGTGCTTCTTCTTGCTGCTTCAAGCGCTGTGCTT
>NW_013572322.1:1734-2546 GCF_000499745.2 Eimeria mitis
CTGTTCCTGCTGCTGCTGCTGCTGCTGCTGTTGCTGCTGCTGCTGCTGCTGCTGCTGCTGCTGCTGCATGCGTCTGTCTCGTGTGAGTATTTCTTCTGCTAGCTGCGCGCTGTTGCTGCTGAGGCCCAGCTGCCAGCCGACAGACTGCCGCCACAGAGCCCAGGCGCTGCTGTTCAACGCAAAGTCCCCCAGCAGCCGCTCCGCCCCTCCACATATATCTGCTGCTGCTGCTGGTGCTGCTGCTGGTGCTGCTGCTGCTGCTGCTGGGTTTGCTGCTGGTGCTGCAGCAGATGAGCCGCGCCTCCAAGGAGTCCCAGCAGACGCAGCAAGCAGCAGGGGATCTTGCTGCTGCTGAAAAGGAGGCACACTTGATGGCTCTCCTGCTGCTGCTGCTGCTGCTGCTGCTGCTGTTGCTGCTGCTGCTGTTCCAGTTGCTGCTGCGGGTGCTGCTGCTTCGTACGCATAGCGTGCGCTCGGCGACGAGACGGCAAATTCTCCCTGCCCGTACCTCGCATAGATGTCCCTGCTGCTGCTGCTGCTGCTGCTGCTGCTGCTATGCGTTGGGGGCTGCACAGGTGCAGGTGCTGCTGTTGCTGCTGCTGCTGCTGCTGCTGCTGCTGCTGGGTCTACAGAATGCCACCGCACGGCTGCTGCTCGGGGAGTCATTTCTTGCTGCTGCTGCTGTTGCTGCTGCAGATGCTGCAGTTGCTGCTGCTGCTGCAGGTGCTGCAGCTGCTGCTGATGTTGCAGGTGCTGCAGCTGCTGCTGGTGTTGCAGCTGCTGCAGTTGCTGCTGCTGCAGGGTTCGGTGGT
>NW_013572322.1:2646-3351 GCF_000499745.2 Eimeria mitis
AGCAGCAAGCAGCAGAGGATCTTGCTGCTGCTGAAAAGGAGGCATACTTGATGGCTCTCCTGCTGCTGCTGCTGCTGCTGCTGTTGTTGCTGCTGCTGCTGCTGTTCCAGTTGCTGCTGCGGGTGCTGCTGCTTCGTATGCATAGCGCCCGCTCGGGGACGAGACGGCAAATTCTCCCTGCCCGTACCTCGCATAGATGTCCCTGCTGCTGCTGCTGCTGCTGCTGCTGCTGCTGCTATGCGTTGGGGGCTGCACAGATGCAGGTGCTGCTGTTGCTGCTGCTGCTGCTGCTGCAGCAGCTGGGTCTACAGAGTGCCACCGCACAGCTGCTGCTCGGGGAGTCATATCTTGCTGCTGCTGCTGTTGCTGCTGCAGATGCTGCAGTTGTTGCTGCTGCTGCAGGTGCTGCAGCTGCTGCTGGTGTTGCAGGTGCTGCAGCTGCTGCTGGTGTTGCAGCTGCTGCAGTTGCTGCTGCTGCAGGGTTCGGTGGTGCTGCAGCTGCTGCGCCTCCTGCTGCTGTCCGTACAGTAGCACATCTTGGCCGCGCTCGAGATTGTGGAGCTGCTGCTGCAGCAGCAGCCGCTGCTGCTGCAGCAGTTCCTGCTGCACCTTTTGCTGCTGCTGCTGCTGCTGTTGCTGCTGCTGCACGGTGAGGGAACCGCTGTCATGGTGGAGGCGCGCGCGGTTGTTCAAGGGCTCCGGTCT
>NW_013572322.1:3609-4075 GCF_000499745.2 Eimeria mitis
AAGCTGCTGCTGCACGGTGAGGGAACCGTTGTCATGGTGGAGGCGCGCGCGGTTGTTCAAGGGCTCCGGTCTGCTGCTGCTGCTGCTGCTGCTGCACTCCTCCTCTAGCAGCAGCTGCTGCTGCCGCAGCAGCAGCTGCTCTGCAAGGGGCCTCCAGAAGCTCTCGCCCAGCAGCTGCGTCTGCTGCATGTTGCTGCTGCAGCAACCAGAGACCCATGAGGGGAACAAGAACGACAGCAGCAGACTTGCTGCTGCTGCTGCTTCTGCTGCTACTTGTGTTGCCGATGCTGCTGCTACTTGGACTGCTGCTGCTACTTTGGCTTCAGTTGCTGCTGCTTCGGAAGCAGCCACGGCTAGCGAGGCTACTGCTGCTGCTGCTGCTGCTGCTGCGGCTGTTGCTGCGTCCGCTTTCTCTGTGGCTGCTATTCCCGCTGCTGTAGTTTGTCCTGCAGCATCTGCTGCTGTG
>NW_013572322.1:4175-4450 GCF_000499745.2 Eimeria mitis
TGCTGCGGCTGTTGCTGCTGCGTCCGCTTTCTCTGTGGCTGCTATTCCCGCTGCTGTAGTTTGTCCTGCAGCATCTGCTGCTGTGGCTACAATCCCGCTGGTGCTGCTGCTGTTTCTGCTGCTGCAGCTGGTGCTGGTGCTGCTGCTGCTGCTGCTGCGTCCGGGGCTGCGACGATCTGCCTCTGTCTTGCTGCTGCTGCTGCGTCTGCTGCTGCTGCTGCTGGACCTGGCGCGCTTGCTGCTAGAGTATTTTCACTACAAATCAAACAAATACC
>NW_013572322.1:4550-4924 GCF_000499745.2 Eimeria mitis
GTCCGGGGCTGCGACGATCTGCCTCTGTCTTGCTGCTGCTGCTGCGTCTGCTGCTGCTGCTGCTGCTGCTGCTGCTGCTGCTGGACCTGGCGCGCTTGCTGCTAGAGTATTTTCACTACAAATCAAACAAATACCAGAAGAAAGGACAACCAAAGGAACCACGGGGCCGCTGCCGCCTTCTGCTGCTGCTGCTGCGCCCTGCTGCAGCTGTCTGATAGACAGCAGCAAATGTCGGTGTAAATTAATCATAAAAATATATTAAAGAACAAACAAAACAAAAAGATACAGACGATACAGCCGCGCTGCTGCTGCTGCTGCCGCTGCTGCTGAGTGTGCAGCAGCAGAGAACAAACGATCAACTTATTCTTTTCTGT
>NW_013572322.1:5024-5830 GCF_000499745.2 Eimeria mitis
AGAACAAACGATCAACTTATTCTTTTCTGTGTCTGCCTCTTTTCAACTAAATTGCTTCATTAATATCAGCATTTAGAGTCTGCTGCTGCAGCCTCAGCAGCAGCAGCAAGCTAAACAAGAAGCTGCTCTCCCCAGGTGGCGGCAGCGGTGCAGCAGCAGCAGCAGCAGCAACAGCAGCAGCAGCAGCAGCAGCAGCAGCAGCAGCAGCAACTGCTGTTTCAGTGAGGGAGGCCCCGGGGGCCCCGAGACGTTCGGAAGCAGCAAGCAACAGAGGAGACAGGAGGAGACAATCGGTGTGTGTGTTGTTTACATTTTCTGCTCCTGCTGCTGCTGCTGCTGCTGCTGCTGTTGTTGTTGTTGTTGCTGCTGCAGCTGAGGCGGCAGCAGCAGCTGCTGCTGCTTCTGCCTGCTCTATGCCTCTGCTGCCTGTCCCTCTCTTGTCTCTGTTATTTTCATTGATTGAGTTTCTGTAGCTTGCTGCTGCACACCTCGCTGCTGTCTTTGCTGCTGCTGCTGCTTCTTTTGGCTTTGCTGCTGTTGCTGCTGCTGCTGTCTTTGCTGCTGCTGCTGCTGCTGCTGCTGCTGTCTCTGCTGCTGTTGCTGCTGCTCCGTGTCCCCATTTCTCTCGCTAGCAACGCCGGCAGACCTTCAAGCTCCGCTGCAGCAGCAGCAGCAGCAGCAGCAGCAGCAGCAATAAGAAGGAGCTTACGTCTCTCTCTGTCTTCTGTCTCCTTGGCTGTGTTCGTGTGTGTATTGTCTCCTCGTCTGTCTCCGTTGTGGGTATCTCTTTCTGCTTGCTGCTGAGC
>NW_013572323.1:782-1923 GCF_000499745.2 Eimeria mitis
CCCCCCCTTCCGCAGACAGCGCGACTGGGATTCTCCCTATGCCCCCGGTGCTGCTCCTATGGTAAGCATTGGCTAGCTAGCTAGCTAGCTAGCTAGCTGGCTAGCTAGCTGGTTGGCTAGCTAGATAGATAGATAGATAGATGATGAAGTAGCTAGCTAGAGAGATACCGCGACCGGGATTCGCCGGATGCCCCCTGTGCTGTACCCGTGGTAAATATTTGGCTAGCTAGCTAGCTAGCTAGCTAGCTAGCTAGCTAGCCAACTAACAAACTAGCTAGCTAGCTAGCTAGCTAGCTAGCTGAGTGAAAGGGGTGTTATGGATGCGGGGAGTGCTGTGGGGTGTATGTACACCGCAGACGGTGCCTCGACCCACCACGAGCTACGACGACCTCTGACCCCACTGCAAGCTGATGTTAGCTAGCTAGCTAGCTGGGTAGCTAGCTAGCCAGCTATTTGGCTAGCTAGCTCTGTAGCTAGCTAGCTATTTGGCTAGCTAGCTCGGTGGCTAGCTAGCTCGGTGACTCGCTAGCTGGGTTGCTAGCTGGCCGAGTTGCTAGATAGCTAGCTGGGTGGCTAGCTAGCTGGGTGGCTAGCTAGCTGGATGGCTAGCTAGCTGGGTGGCTAGCTAGCTCAGTGGCTGGCTAGCTGGGTGGCTAGCTAGCTGGTTCTAGCTAGCTGGGGGTGGCTAGCTGGGTCGGTGGGTACATGGCTTGTTATCTAGCTAGCTGGATGGCTAGCTAGCTGGGTGGCTAGCTAGCTGGATGGCTAGCTAGCTGGATGTGGCTAGCTAGCTGGTTTGTTAGCTAGCTGGGCCCCCGAGGGACCTTCCCTGCACTACTTCATCTACCGCTGCTGCAGCAGCAGCAGCAGGCCTTTCAAGAGAGCGTTCACGGTTTCCTAGGGTTTAGGGTTTAGGGTTTAGAGCTTTCTAGGGTTTAGGGTTTCTAGGGTTTAGGGTTTAGGGTCTTCTAGGGTTTAGTGCTTCCTAGGGTCTAGGGTTTTTTAGGTTTTAGTGTTTCCTACGGTTTAGGGTTTAGGGTTTTCTAGGGTTTAGGGTTTAGGGTATTCTAGGGTTTAGCGTTTCCTAGGGTTTAGGGTTTAGGGTTTTCTAGGGTTTAGGGTTTTCACTAAGAACCCAGAG
>NW_013572323.1:2184-2431 GCF_000499745.2 Eimeria mitis
TGAGTGCTGGCGACACCTGTAGGCTTTGGGGGTTCACTGGCCGCTGCTGGGGGCCCCTGAGGGTACGCTGGGGGCCCCCCCGGGGGGCCCCCGGGGGCCCCCGGGGGCCCCTGTGGGGGCCCCCCTAGCCAGGGCAAAGTTTGTAGCTGCAGCAGCAGCAGCTGCTGCTGCTGCTGCAGTAGCTGCAACAGTAGCTGGAGCGGGAGCTGAAGCGGGAGCTGCAGCAGCCTCTGCAGCAGCTGCAGCA
>NW_013572323.1:2746-3861 GCF_000499745.2 Eimeria mitis
AGCTAGCTAGCTAGCTAGCCAGCTAGCTAGCTAGCTAGCTAGCTAGCTAGCTAGCTAGCTGGCACTTGTAGAAAGAACACAGCAACCAAACCGTAGCGTCGCGGTATGCGACAAAGGCGTACTGAATCCATAAATCCAGCTAGCTAGCTAGCTAGCTAGCTAGCCACTCGGCTATCCAGCTAGCTAGCTAGCTAGCTAGCTAGCTAGCTAGCTAGCTAGCTAGTCCACAATGCTGAGCGCAATGTCGTCTACGTGGTAGCGCTGTCTAGAGAGAGTAAAAAGATAGCTGGGATCGACGACCCCCACGTCCGTGATGAACACTGACACCAACGACCGCGGCACGTAGTCAAACATAGGAATTCTGCGCATGCATACACACATACATACACACCAATAAATAGCTAGCTAGCTAGCTAGCTAGCTAGATAGATAGATAGATAGATAGATAGATAGATAGATAGATAGATAGATAGATAGCTGGCTAGCTGGCTAGGCACACCAACGACAGCGGCACGTAGTCAAACATAGGAATTCTGCGCATGCATACACACACATACATACACACCAATACCTAGCTAGCTAGCTAGCTAGCGGGCTAGCTGGATAGCTAGATTGGGGAATGCATGGAGAGGGAACCTCTGCTGAAGAGACGACACCGCGCTACTCAATAACCACACAGCTAGCTACCCAGCTAGCTACCTAGCTAGCCACCTGGCTAGCCACTTATCTACGTAGCTAGCTAGCTAGCTAGCTAGCTATCTAGCTAGCTATCTAGCTAGCTAGCTAGCTAGCTATCGAGCTGTGTATGGCGTACCTGATGCTGACGTTTCCCATGGCCAGTCCGTCGGGCACCATCTGCGCAAGAAGAAACACACCACACAAACCAGCTAGCTAGCTAGCTAGCTAGCTAGCTAGCTAGCTATATCGATAGCTAGCTAGCAACAACTAGCTCGACATCTATCTGCTGCATTCTCCTTCCCTCCCCCTCCTCCCCCCTCTGCCTTCTATCCCCCCCGCAGCTAGCCAGCCAGCTATCCATCTATCACCCCCATCTAGCTAGCTAGCTAGCTAGCTAGCTAGCTAGCTAGCTATTCTCTCACGCATCTTACCGCAGC
>NW_013572323.1:4446-5650 GCF_000499745.2 Eimeria mitis
GTATATGTATATGTATATATATGTGGGTGGGTGGGTGGTAGGGTTTAGGGTTTAGGGTTTAGGGTTTGGGGGATGGGGGATGGGGGGAGAGGGGAGAGGGGAGAGGGAAAAGTTTATTTGAGGGATGCAAGGGATAGCTAAACCCTCACAAACCCTAAACCCTCAGTAAACCCTAAACCCTCATAAACCCTTACAAACCCTAAACCCTAGCTTGGCTATGATATTGCAGCTCTAAACCCTAAACCCTTTCTAAACCCTCTCTAAACCCCGTTTAAACCCCAAACCCTCGCCACCCCCCAAACCCTAAACCCTAAACCCTAAACCCTAAACCCTACCTAGAAGAACTTTATCTACTTTTGCCATAATAGGAAAGAGCGCAGCATCAGGAATGAAGGTGGTTTGTATAGCAGCTCTAAACCCTAAACCCTCTCTAAACCCTCTATAAACCCCAAACCCTCGCCAAACCCTAAACCCTCGCCAACCCCTAAACCCTCTCCAAACCCTAAACCCTAAACCCTAAACCCTACCTAGAAGAACTTTATCTACTTTTGCCATGATAGGAAAGAGCGCAGCATCAGGAATGAAGGTGGTTTGTATAGCGGCTTTATGTAGCCTGGTTGCTAGCCTGCGGCCCCCATCCTCTGCATCTCCCCCCATAACAACAACCTCAAAACCACAGCGAGAAGCAGCAGCTCTCCTGCCCGCTTGCTGCAGCTTCTGGTTCTTCTCGTGCACCTGTACATACACCCCAAACCCTAAACCCTAGCACACACTAAACCCCAAAAAAAACCAGCCTTTTAAACCTAAAATACACAAAAATATGATATATACAAGCCTAAACCCTAAACCCTAAACCCTCATAAACCCTAAACATTATTTTAATAAACCATAAACACTCTACATACACAAGAAAGCAATTCTCAGCTTTGTTTATAGAATACATATATAAAGATATATATATACATAAGTGTTTAGGGTTTAGACCTTATTAGGTATATATATGATTAGGGTTTAGGGTTTAGGGTTTATTAGGGTTTAGGGTTTACAGCTATCAGCACAGTCTCCATCCTGAAAACAACTTAACCTACTGAATCTACTAGGGTTTAGGGTTTATTAGGGTTTAGTGTTTAGGGGTTATTAGGGTTTACTAGGGTTTATGAGGGTTTAGGGTTTACAGCTATCAGCAGTCTCTCTACAGCGAGAG
>NW_013572324.1:0-2313 GCF_000499745.2 Eimeria mitis
CAGCAGCAGCAGCAGCAGCAGCAGCAGCAGCAGCAGCCACCTCTATATCAGCAGCAGATGCAGCACATTCAGCAGCAGATAGCACCGAGTCTACGCTGCTGCCTCTTGAAGAAAGTCTGTTTGCTATGGCGATAGAAGTGGGGCTCAGCAGCAACGAGCTGCCGGTCCTAGAGCTGCTGCAGCAGCGGATGCTGCAGCAGCTGTCTTCTTCTTTTGCTCCCACCCCCAAATACACTGCAGCAGCAGAAGCAGCAGCAGCAAAACTACAAACCAACACACACACAAAGAAAACAGCAGCAGCAGCAACGGCAGCAAACAAGGCCACTGCAGCAGCACCGACTGCAGCAGCAACAACTCTAGATGCAGCAGCAGCATTAACAGCAACAGCAGCAACAGAAACAGCACCAGCAGCAAGCGCAGCAGCAGCGGCAAAAACAAAACGGGCAGACAGAGCAGCAGGGGGAAGACAGATGGTGCTGCAACCGAAGCAAAAGGCACACAGCGCAGACACCCAGAGACAAAGACAGAAGGAAGAAGCAGAACCGCAACGACAGCAGCAGCAGCAGCAGCAGCANCAGCAGCAGCAGCAGCAGCAGCAACCGCAGCAGCACCAACCACAGCAGCAAGGACACCGGCAGCAGCACAAGCAGCTCTCGCCAGAAGAAAGGCGGCACCAGCAGCAAGCCCCGCAGCAGCAACAGCATCAACTTCTGCTTGTGCAGCGACAGAAGCAGCAGCAAAAGCATGTGCAACAGCAGCAGCAGCAGCAAAAGCAGCCTGAGCAACAGCAGCACCAGCAGCAAAAGCCGCATGAGCAGCAGCAGCAGCAGCAGCAGCAGCAGCAGCAGCAGGAGGCATCCCCTCGTTGTCAGGCGGGCGGTGACAGCTGCACAGGCCCTCTCAGCGGACGACAAGAGCTGCCTTTGCAGCACCCACAGCAGCAGCAGCAGCTACTACAGCAGCAGCAGCAGCAGCAGCAGCAGCACACGCAGCATCCGCCTTTGCAGCAACTGCTGCATCACCCGCAGCAGCAGCAGCCGCCAGAGCTGCAGCAAACACAGCAGGCGCAGCAGCCGGAGCACCTGCTGCAGCACCCACAGGAGCAGCAGCTGCTGCAGCACCCACAGGAGCAGCAGCTGCTGCAGCACCCACAGGAGCAGCAGCTGCTGCAACACCCACAGGAGCAGCAGCTGCTGCAGCATCCGCAGCAAAGTGGGGGCGCCGGGCTGTTGTGCTGCAGCGGAGATTCTTTGAATGACAGAGCCACGAGCAGCAGCGACACCAGTGGAGGGACCTCTCCTTTGCTGCTGTCGTTGTCTTAGTCTGCTGCTGCTGTTCTTGCTGCTGCTGTTACTATAGCTGCTGCTGCTGCTGTTACTGTGGCTGCTGCTATTATGGCTGCTGCTGCTGTTGCTGCTGCTGCACCTGGAAAGAGCTAATAGCTAGCTAGTGAGCTTTTCAATAGCAGCAGCAGAAGCAGCAGCAGCAGCAGCAGCAGCAGCAGCAGCAGAGGTGGAGTGTAACGGCAGCCACGTATCGCCTCCTCTCCATCTCGTATTTGTTTGTCTCCCCTCATATATCTCTTTCTGTTTGTTATTTTTTTATTGTTAATTTGTACTTCTTCTTGTGTATCTAGCATTTGTTTTTTTTTTCTTTTTGTTTGTCTCTGTTTCTGTGGCTTTGTTTCTTTTTGCTGCGGCGTCCTCTCTCCTGCTCTGCGGCTGCCGCTTCCTACTTGTCTTTGTTACCTTTCTTTTTTTTGTCTGTGTCTGTCTCTATGCATCTACCTGTCTCTCTGTCTCTGTGTTCCTTTCTCTATTCGTCTGTCTGCCTATCTGTCTCTGTGTGTTTCTGTCTCTATGCTTCTGTCTGTCTCCTCTCTCAGTATACTTCTGCCTCTGTGCTTCTGATCCTATATATATATATATATATATATATATATATATATATATATATATATATATATATGTGTGTGTGTGTGTATACATCTCGGTTTCTGTCTCTGTCTCTCTGTTTCTGTCTCTGTCTCTGTCTATCTGCCCGTCAGTTTGTGCCTTCTCTCTGTGTCTTTCTGTTTGTATTTCTCTTTTGCGTTTCTCTCTCCCTTTCTCCGTCTCTTCCTGTGTGTCTTTCTGTCTCTGTCTCTTTCCGTTTTTCTCTGCCTTTCTGTCTCTACCTATCCCTCCGCTCTTCTCTTGTCTTCTTTTTTTCTTCTCTGTTTTTCTCTCTCTCTGTACTCTTTTTCTGCCTCTCTCTTCCTGCCACTCTCGCTACATATATATATATATATATATATATATATATATATATATA
>NW_013572324.1:2430-20551 GCF_000499745.2 Eimeria mitis
GCATAAAGAGCTTTACAAAAATACTTCTTGCAGACGCTTAACTCTGTATGTATGTCTCAAAAGGCTCCCCTGGCCGCGCCAGGTGTACACACACCGCGCGACGAACCATCCAGCAACCAGCCACTGCAACACAAACTCCTGGAGCAGCAGCGCTGCTATACAAGCAGCAGCGACCGCTGTAGACGCAGCAGCAACCGCTGTAGACGCAGCAGCAACTGCCATAGCGACAGCAGCACCACACACTGCTGCAGCAACAAAAGGAAGGCGAATTGCTGCAGCACAATCATTGCTGGTCCTGGGAACTGAAGCAAACGCAGCAACTGCCGCGATCCGAGGCACGACACCGCACGTGCTGCTCCTGCCACTGCAGCTGCAGCACGGCTGTCTTTGCAACTCGCACTTTATAGAGCCCATGAGATGCAGTATAGATATATAGATATATATATATATTATATGTATTTGACGAGCGTCTTTTTCCTGCGATTCAAACTGAATATACGCCCAAANATATATATATATATTATATGTATTTGACGAGCGTCTTTTTCCTGCGATTCAAACTGAATATACGCCCAAAGTAAGCCATATACAGATAACACCGACAGGCGAAGAAGACAGGAACGCGGGAAGCTGGCACTACAGCAGCTGCTGCAGCGGCAACAAGAAACTAACACTGCTTGTTTGCAAACACCACCGTGCCGTGTACGTACACCCCAGCGCACAGACATGAACAAAGCAGAGCAGAGCACAGCAGAAGGCACAGTACGGCGTAGCCAGTGCTGCTGCTGTTGGTGCTGCTGGGTCTCTCGGCAGTATAGCTGCGGAGATACGACAAATAAACCGCAGGACGGCGGGCAACCATCGGGATAGCAGCAAAACAAATGCAAAAATGCAAGATATGGCGGAAGTAACAGAAAACCAAACAAACATCATCTGGCTCTCTCTTGCCATCCTCTCCTCCTGAATTTCCGTTATGATTTCTGCTTTACCCTTAGTCCGTTTGCTTTGCAATAAAGTTTTTTTTTAATATCCTCCAGTTTTGTATCTTGTACTGCTTCTGTCTCGTACTGAACTTGAACACAAGTTCTCCTCCTTGCTCTTCTCTCCCTCTGTCCTATGCTGTTATCCCCTCTCCCCCTCTCCCCTTCATCTTGTATTGAAACACCACTCAACGCCTTCTCGTTTTTTCTCTGTTCTTTTCTGTATTTCTTTTTTTCTTCTTTATATTTGCGTCCTTGCATCCCATCCCCTTTGTTTTTTCTGTCCTTTGTCTCGTGCTTTCTCCGCGATGAAAGGCGTTCTTCTGTTTCGTTTCTAGTGTATAGTACTGTGCAATTCAACATTATATAATATACCATTACACTATATAATGTCGTATTGTACGTTGTTCTTTTTTGTATAATGTTTTTTCTTTCCTTTGTTTTGTGCTTTCTCCGCGATAAAAGGCGTTCTTCTGTTTGCGTTCTAGTACTGTGCAATTCAACATTATATAATATTCCACTACACTATATAACGTTGTATTGCACGATGTTCTTTTTTTGTATAATATATATTTCTTTAGAATCGGCAATATTATATAATGCAATATTCCACAATATATTGCATATCATATAATACATAATATCATATAATATTGCTGATAGTTAAACAGGAAACAATCACTTGTTTATACAGATATTGTGGATGAGGGTTCATTTGTTTCTGGTAGAGTTTTTTGTCCTTTCATTTGGGGGTGTATGCGTTGTTTCTTGGTGACTCTCCACAGAATAAAGATAAGTGCATAAACCAGAAATCCCGCAGCAACCATGATCGCATCGACGACAATAAAGTTGTTTGGGGGTTCATATTCTAATACTTTTTTATACCAGAGCATGCTGATGAGAACAAATATTCCTCCTGTTGCAGATGTAAGCCCTGTAAGCTTTCCGAATGCATGTTCAGGGAAGTTGATCGATATGAAACAGTATACATTGCTGAGGACAAATGAGGTGTATATGAAGAAGAAAAACACTGAAATACCCTTGCAAATGAGGCGATCAAAGATTAGAAACAAAAACATCAGCACCCCAGATGAGTTAAGAAGCAACAACACCAATATAATGCCATACTTATCTACCAATCGACCGAACAAAGGACCAGGGATGAAACTAAGAATATTCATTATTGCAAACATCTGATATAAATCCTTTCCTTCAGATGTCACCAGCTGTTCTTTATTTGATTTTGCATAGTAATCTGAACGAACCAGAGCACAAACAAATATCGGCAACAGCAGCAGAAACTTGGGGTCAACAAGCAGCTGCAAGAAAGAACGAGTATCTTTCTGTCTTGCTGCTGCTGCTGCTGCTGCTGATTCTGTAGAAAGGGATTCTTCTTTTTGCGACCCCTCCCTTTGCTGCTCCTCCTGAGGCAGCTCTCCCGACCCTGTTGCTCCTGCTGTAACAGCAGCAGGCGCAGCAGCCTTGAAGGATGCCATGGGGACGAACAGAAGCGTCACCAAGAGAGATATACCCTGGCCAACCCCCACGTAACCTACGCACATCTTCCATAGATCCTCGGGTGCAAAGGAGGAGCCTTGAAATATAGCTGCCATAATAACAGGAATAGCGAAAGAAATGGACCGAACAGATCCCATAATAGAAATTACAAAAGAAGAATTGCTAGGGAACAGCTTGCTTATAGATAAAAGAGGCAAATACCCAGGATCAGCAGCAACACCAATGCAGAAAGCTGCTGCATAATACGCACGGAAACTCTCCCCCGAGAACCCCAGCAACAACCAACCCGCAGTATCCATGATGATACCAAATAATAATGTTATCTTTGGCCCGACAGCATCTAACACAATGCCGGCGAGGAAAGAGGATAGCATATTAGAGCCCAAGGCAGTTGTAAATATGCCTCCTAACATTTGTTTTCTTGCTGGGCAGTCGACGTATTTCTCATCTCCCACGCGCAACTCCGTGATCGTTGAGGGGTCGTCGCATTCCCAAAGATAAGCACCGGACTTGTACAGCATCTCTTGAATGCCATTCCATCCCCAGTAGGTGCATCCCCGTACCAACACCACCAACAAATACAAAAACAACAACAGGTAGCGATTCAGAGGGAAATGCAGACGCAAGGACTTCAAACGACCGCACGTTTCCTTGCCTTCCTCCATCTTCGCCGGGCCGCGATGTGGGTCAAACGTGAAAAGAAACAAAAAGAAAAAACAAGACCCAGATGCAAGTGGTATGCAACAGATACCGGATACACGAACGATACGAAGATACGGAGACCAAGAGAGGGAGGGAGAGACGAATGATGCCAATCAAAGTTAAAAAATCAGATTCTCCCCTTTCTTCTGAAACTTGACGAGACAGAAAAATGCAATCCTGCAGTGTAAGTATAGCCCAGTCTGACCCTCCCTTTGCGCCCGCGCATCCGCCGCTGCAGCAGGCAACAGCGGATATCAGGAGCTAAGAAGGAGTAAGTTTGCTTTTAATTGTGCCTCTTCGTCTTCATGAAGAGACACAGAGAAACAAAATTAAAGGGAGAATTGCAAATATGCTGCAACGAGCATCAACAACATTCGCGGTAAATGCCCACAGCCACAGGAGCCCCACTGTAATGCACAGCGATCCTTCGCTGTCACTACGTATGAACCCTAAGCTATGCGACTAAGAGCACACACTGCCTCTAAGGATCTAAACTCGTAATTCTCGCTATTCACACTATAAAACCCTTTAGATATTCAAAAAGCATTCGAGTTCTCTGATTTCTTCAAAGGGGAAAATCCTCGGAAGAATAGAACTCGTTGAGGGTCAGTATCAGAGTTACAGCCTCAGCCTCACACCCAGCCCCCACGCCGGTGCAGGCTGGTGAGCACTCCGTTCCTATTATACTGCTTTTCTTATGCAAAGATGTCCTAACTCCTGAGATATTCTATAGTATGTGATCCTTTTCATGATACTAGGTCTCTAGAGCCCACCCAGAGGAGCTATTGTAGTGCCCGTGCACTACAACTTCCCCCCTCCTTTCGAACCGAAACCGCCCCACGGTTTCCTTTATTCCATTCATCTTCAACCTCAATATTTTTCTTGTGTCCTAGTTTGCATCTGTATTGGGTTGTTCCACAAGTGTAGGGTGAGGGTTATCTGCTCGGTCAGCAATTTTCCGGTTCAGCAGGGAAGGGTCCTGACTTTTCCACCCTGTGTATTAATTTCATCGGAACTCAGCGGAGACGGCGCTCCTACATCTATTATTGCTATTCCTCATANTAAGGACGACCCTCGGGGGTGTGTTTGCTACTGCTCTGTCTTGTGATGCGACGCACGGCTTTTGTGCTTAGTTGTGTGGAGTTCTGTTACTATCGTGTAGCGATGCGTAAGCCACTTCTTAGGTCGAACTGGCGTTAACGTGAACAAGGTGATGAGCACATGTATTAGGTTTACCAGCACTAATGTTGTTACTATTGTTGACACTGTTCCTACTATTAATTCGGTTGGCGCCAACTATAGAGGGGCCTTGGACCTTGCTAAGTTAGTCATGAAATCTATATTTAGTTCCAGGGTGTTTTAGATCGGTTTCGCCGCTAGTGAGGTGACGCGCCCTAGCATTGCAGCTGATATCCCTACCTCTGATATTGTTTCGCTAATTTTATATTTATTTGTATCCTATATATCTTTTGTTATTTCTATTATTATGTCTTTCTCTTTTTTTTTCCTTTTTTCTTTCTTTTTTTTCTTTTCTTTTTTAATCAGCGCTGACTACTTGTTTCGTTTCCTTCTCTTTCTTCTTTTATTTTCCTTTACTCTTGTACCTACCCTCCAAGTGATCCGCCTTTTGTGTAGGGGCTGTAGTGGGCATGATGTGGTTCTAACTACATGTCTATGAGCTCTANNNACAGGGGGCCTCTGTCGCGCCCCTCCACTTGGGTCCTTTGCTGATGGCTCCGCACTGGTTCGGACCTTAGGCAGTCCGCACCACGTCTCATTCACGACGGCTATCCGCGTGATGGACTGAGGCTTTAGCCGCTCAAGTTTCTCAGACTGAGTGTGGCTTCCCGCAATCCCGGTAACGGAAAACGACTCAGAACAACTCTCCTCTTACGTGCACGCGTGGGGCTGGCTTGCACTAACAGCCGCAACGGGGTGCGCTGCAACCCCATTGCTGGCTGCCTCCTCGCCGCAACACCCAGGCCCTGAGCTCAACGCCCAGGATGCCTAGGGACCGGGGGAGGATGTCAGCCGCTTTTCGGGTACTCTTGCTGTAAGTCTTTCCCTACATTGCGGCTCGCCTCTGGCCAGATAAAGTCCAGACAACAAGCGTTACAGTTGCTTTGGGACTCTTACTTGAAGCCTTTACCTACACTGCATCTCGCTTCTGTCCTTGATTAGGGCCAGAGAGCAAGTGTTATACTTGGTAGCACTACATTGCTCTTCCAGGAAGGTGCAGGCAGGAACCCGAACACCACTGGATTGCCTCAATCATTGCTCTAAAAAAGCAAAGGATAAAATAAAAGAGAACAAAATAAAACCCATTTCCCCTTCGTAAACAAGATCTCTTTCAATTTCAGATGTTTCCCTTCAGCAAACTGGACACTGATTATGATCCGCTGACAGATGGGGGTCGGCGCACGGCCTGGGACCTAGCCGAGTAGAAGCCAGCTCTATATCAGCACCCAATCCGGGTGAACGTGGATCTTCGCCAAAAACAATTCAGGCGGAATGCCTCTGGGTATGCAGCCCCACGCAGTATGACTTGCGCCGGGAGGCAGCAGCCGCAGAGGAGTTCCTTAGTTCCATAGAGTTGTACCTTCGCCTACAAAATGCCCCGTAAGTATTCTAATCACATTTGGCATCCTCGATGGTGGCTACATTTAAGCAAAGTCTCCACCTTTCCGGAGCATATCATGTCCATGCTGGTCTTCCAAGATGTGCTGCGTCGCAGCTTGATCCCGGGGTCTGCAAGGGAGCAGGCTATGGCGGGACTGAGTAGACACAGGCAAGGAAAGCTGCGAATAGAGCATTATATTGAGAAATGTCAGCCTTTGGTTAACAGAAACCCTATTGTGGGTCTGGAGCTGTTCTATAGCGGGTTTATAGCGGGGCTGTCGTCCGGAGAGAGGCAATCAGTAATCGGTTGGGCTACGGGAAAGGAAATGATGGGTCAAAGGGTGAAAGCCACCGGCATGATGGAGTACCTTCGAATAAAAGAAAGAAAAGATTCCACTTCCGCAACCTTAGCCGAAAAGAAAGAAAGCGGATCTGGGAGCGACGCCGATTTGGAAGCTATGGACATTGAGGCTGTGAGCACCAGACCAACCAAACGGGGGGCTAGAAGCAGCAACCGACCGCAGACAATGAACTCAACACCAAGAAAGCAAGATGGAGACGCCAAATGGCGCACTTGCTCCTTTTGCTACAAACGGGTTCACCTATTTTCTAGATGGTATGCTTATGAAAAAGGCTAGGGAACAATTGAAACCAAATCTCGAACAGCGCCACCAAGGAAACAAACAGAGTAATCAGGGAAACGCCGTGGCCCCCACGCAATGTGCGGCGCAGTGATGAGGCCATAAGAGAAAGCGGCAGCACAGGCAGATCCACCTCGAGTCAGCTCAGTGATTATACAAGCCCGCATAAAGGGACAGGAGTTACTAACCCTACTGAATACGCGACGCGAAATGGACCTGATATCGGAAGCCGCGACAAGGAGGTGCAGCCTACCCGCCTATTACCTTCGCCTCTGACACATATTGCCAGGGGATTCATATCGGTGTTCTGAGGCTACGCTTGGCGGGTGGCAGGCAGGATACACGAGTCGGCAAAACTGCTGGCCTAAAACGCTCTCTTAGTTTTCAAACGGGCACATTAATATGCCGAGGGACTTCACCACGACATGATCCTAGGCATGCCGTGGGCGACCCAGTGGAAGGCGCAAATGCGTGCACCTACTACCTCCCCCTCGGACGCATATCGCCGGAGGATTCAGATCGGTGTCCATTTTATTTCGTTGCACTACATAAACTGCTCGAGAAGACGCTAGGAAACGTCGGATATAGAGAGGGCAGGGGATGGGCACCGGCTACCGGGCTGAGGCGGTAGGAACAGCCCGGCCGGCACCCATACCCTGCCCTCTCTATATTACTACTACTACTCCCACTACCATTATTAACCGTGAGCTTGCCACTTGCGTCTCTATACTTCTTTAACAACCGCCGCAATAATCTTTGCCTTCATATCCGCAATACCTTGACCGGCAGACGTGCATCTCCAGCGCCCCTGTCCCTTGCCGATGCCTGTGACAACGCTTTTCTGTTACTTTTTTTTCGTGTGTACAGGTACTGCCCTTTCTGATTCGTGTATATGCAAAATAAACCCGAGACAGCATTATACCGTCACCACCTCTGCATGCACAAGGAAGGTATCCGAATCGCGAAGAGCAACTTGTTGTTTTTAAGGTGCTGCTGCTCCCACTGTTTCTGCTTGCTGTGCCTACTGCTGATCCCCTTCCACCTGTTGGTCGTCCTGCAGCACAAGCCCTGCGGCATCCGACCACTGGTGCTGTTCCGCTACAGTGTCATCGTGTCGCTCTGCTGCTGCATGCGGTTTGCTGCTGCTTGACCTGCTGCTCCTGTTTCTGCTGGGTTGGTAGACATGGCAAAGTCAAGAGAGGTAATGTATGGATAACGAACCCTCGCCTCGACTGCCCAGCAAATGGAAGGTTTATTTGCTCTTAGAGAATCTGTGAGACGCATATCCGACATTCTCTTAACAACTGCATTGTGAAGAGATGCTGAGTTGGACTCGTCTTGCCTGCCTCCTGCACTTCCAAATATATCCGTTACTCCTCTTGTTATCACCATCTTCACGCCGACGCCCTTGGTTACGCGATAAGGAAATAATCCAAAAGTGACGCAAGCACCGTCAATACATCGTACGATCCAATCATATAAATGATATCAGATAAAGCTTCTATCGCCTCCTGTGGCTCAAACGTAAACTCACGATGCGTACACCCTACTTGCTTCGCCACCATACGGGAGCAATCTAAGTCGACAGGTCCGCTCAGGCCTATTGCAAAGGAGTTGATCCTCGGGGTCCAGAAATTTCCGTTTTGTTCTTTGTTGTATCGTCTCTGGTATATTTTGCAGACAACTGCGGTGCTATGAGACGATGCAAAGGAACTTCTGAACGCCCCTGCAAATGTATGGCGGTAGCGGTTGCCTCCGAATCGCCTCGATCTTAGCTGGATCTGGTTCAACTCCCTGCTGCAGAGGCACGAGCCCCTCAGAAACTGATTGTTTGCATGAAAAGTGGACACTTCTGCTCCTTCACGAGGCACTGTTTTCCTCGTAATAGATGCAGGGCACACCGGAGGTGCAGCGAGTGTTTCTGAACACTGCGGGTGAACATAAGCATATCATCAATGTATATTACCATCGACCCCTCGGTGTTTAGCGCCAAGAAGCCGTGAATGACCTGCTGCTCCAGTTTAGCCGGTGTATTCATGAATCCAACCGAGATACATGTGTACTCAAGCTTGCGATTGCGGGTGGGGAATGGCGTCCTGTGCAACTCCTCCGGATGAGTTGGGATCCGCAAAAGTGCTTCAGCGAAGTCAAATGCTGAGTACACCGCTGAATTCTGTAGGCGGGCATGGATGTCGTCGATCCTGGGCATCGGAAACTTCTGTTTCCGATGATTTTGATGATTTTGTTGAGGGGCTTAAAGTCGACGCACATGCGGCACTTACCGTCATTTTTCTTATGCGGTGCATTGGGCGTCCAGCGGGTGGCCTGCCAGCCGGTAGCTCTTTGTTGCTGAATACATGCTTGCGCATGCTTTATCTCTGTAATTATTCGGCATCTTTGTTTGCTTGCAGGCAACCTACCACGGTCAAGCGTACGATCCTGTGCTTGCTGAAGGTAGACAGTGCTACACTTGCAATAGCTAACGAGGCATAAATCATACTCTAGAACCACTGTGAGCTGCAGCAGATTATTCAAAAGAGTTGAAATAAATATAAATAACAACTGAGTCAAAAGACCGAATGTAATATAAATGACAAGGGAAGCAAAGGACTTGCGGCAATATAAATAACAACAGAGGCCAAGGAGTTCGTATAATATAAATAACAACATAGTCAAAAATAATAGTAGACACAAAGTCCTTGAGAAACAAATCTCGAAGAAGAGCTTTAAAGGCCTCCCCTCCAATTCTCCGGTGGCCTGGACCCTGCGGCCGAGCATGCTGCCGTGGGAGAGAGACAGGAGAAAAGACATATTCGTCGTGAGTTGCAGCACCCCTCCTTGCAACTTGCGCTGCCAGGCAACGCCGAATAAAATTGCACCGAAGGCCCCTTTGCTTCATGTACTGAGACTACACAAAGTTGTTAAACACTTCCTTGGCCCGTAGGAGGCAGATTCAACACAGGAAGAAGCACATCAGACAGGTTCGGAGAGACCTGGCCAACACAGGGATTACATCACCATGTGCTGCAACTCAGGACAGAGTCTGTCTCCTATAGCAGAACTTAGCCTCAGCTGCAGCTGATCCAACTAAGGGCGGTGCTGCTGCCTGCGCTTCAAGCACCAGTTCTTAGAGCCTTATTCCCTTGTTCTGCTGTGCATAAGATGCCTCATCTAGACAGGAGGGACGGTCATCATCAACCACAGTTTCGGAACTGTAGTGAACAGTTGTGCTCTAAGGCGTGCTCAGCAGTGTCGATCCTTGACATGCGCAGACTGCACAATCCTTGGTTTGGCTTTCAGTGAGCACTGCGTATACATGATCCATTATATAGTTTGTATTATTATAGTATGTATATAACATGTATACTGTTTAATATATTTATATGTATATAACCTAGGTGTTATATATACGCCTTCATTCATTCTGTTCCAAGCCATGCCTGATGCCAGCAGACTCACCGCATCAACTTAAGGGGAATCTGGAAAGTTCAAAGCGTCAACGGGAACTTAATATTGGCCACAGTAAGAGAAGCAGATAATCAAAACTACTGTTCTCCAACGAGGGCATAATCTTCATCATATTAAGTGAAGGAAATATCCGAATGTTGCTGGTCAGACCAGCAACGTTCTCCTGATCATAGCAAGCGAAGGAGATTTTGAAAACTTCAGAACATGAACAGGAACCAAATCTTGATCATCTGAAGAGAAGGGGATATCGAAAAGTTCAATTAAGCAACAGGGACCTGATCTTGATCGTATGAAGTGAACGGGACATTCACGAGCTCAGCGCAGCAATTGAAACCTAATCTTGAGCTGTGGTTATAGATCACACATACATGGAACAATCAACCGAATGCTGCCAAACACGTGAGCCGGACCCACTGACACATTTCTATTGAATGTATCACAGGTGGCTTTTCCTTAAATGGATTCTGTAGAGCATAAGTAGTTTAACGCAGCTAATGTTCCTTTTCTAGAAGGCACCACGGGAGTAAACAATGCACGTGGCTTTGAAACAGCCAGTGCCAAGCGCCACATAGGTGGTCTACTTAATTGGAGTTGCGACTACAACTTAGGAATAGCGCCAACGGCTGAACCGATAAGCTGAAAACACGAAGAATTTTGGCTGGCAGACGCATGAAAATGTCTGGCAGAAGCTCAACGTTCCGCATTACAGTTGCCATTTAAGGCTGCATAGATAACCGAAATGTGCTTGAACCAGTTGTGAACTGTTTTTCTTTAAAACGAAGAAGTTTACAAGTTTAGTATTCAGCCTGCATTCAGGTGAATGACGCTTGAATATTCTTAAAAGCGTTTTCTTTGCTACAATCGTATCTTCAAAACACAACCTGTAGAACATAACATGTTTTTGATAGTCTGTCGGCCAGCGTTGCCAATTAAGAGAGCATGCTGGCAGTGAAAATCCCAACATATGTCGACGATAAAAGTGCAGTCATTTTGCGTGGGTGTTGAATTGTCACGCAATTTATGTGGATTCAGGTCTTTCTGTTCCAGAAAATAAATAAGAATTAGTTGCAAAGTAGCAGTACTGGACGGCGCGGATGCATAATAGGCTGCAGTACAGAAGTACCCATCTTCTTTGCAGCCAATGCAAGCTATGAATCACATTTATACATGTAAAACATTTATCATCAAAATTGTTGACAAGCTACCAAAGGGCTGTTCTAGCCAGACGCTGGCTAGGACCAAGATAGCTAGAACAATAATCAGCGTCAACTGCAATGGTAAGGCTGGAGAGTTCCCCCAACAACTGCCAACGGTATGCTGCCAAAGTTGCAACACTATCATGGCGGCCTCTACAGCCCAACCAAAAGCACCAACAGGACAGAAATCCCCTTTGCAGTATACGTACATATATATATATATATATATATATATATATATATATATATATATATATATATATATATATATATATGCTGCTTAAATTTGACTGGCTTGTATTCACCGTCTCCCTTGCTGAAGAATATTGTTGAGCTGGAGGAGGTGCTGCCACTTTTGCAGCTCTGCATTCCTCAGAAGGCGTTCCGAAAGGTGATTTTGGGAGCCGCCTTCAGTTTTTTGTTTTCCTGCTGCGACGGTCAACGGGCAGGCGGTTGCTGTTGCGGTGTCTAGACAACCATTAGCGTGCAGATCCTGCCGAATAGGAGATTTACGTGCTGTAAACAGGTATCGATCCTCAGTACCTAGTGCATCTGTGGCTTCGTTCAAGCCATCCGAGTCGTCAGGCATGCAACCAGGATTTGCAGTTGTCCTAAGTGCGCCGTCTATCACCTCCTCGTGGCGGCGGAAAAAGCTGGGGGACGCAGCCTCATTGTGAGTTGACCACCTTTTCGAGGGCAGAATGCCTCCTGAACTCTCTTCAAAGTGACCTGGCAATGATATACGGTCTTCTGAGTGTGAATTACTGCACATATCCGAGGGCGGGAAGCAGCTGTGGGACGCCGATACGGAGAAAACAGGAGCGCCAACTCGCAGTGTGCCTTTGGCCGTGTCAAGGGTTTGGGGACCCTGAAACGTTGCTGCTGTTTGAACTGCGCACCTCTGGGTTGCTGCAGACGTCTGCTCACGCCCTGCGGTGCTATGTTCGACTTCTGCAAAGTTTGGACGCGGAGATGAACCTATCTTCATATTCGGGCCAGCTTTACCACCACGTATTTCTCTGCTGACGCGTGTTAATGTATTGAAATCTGCAGGTGGTTCATCAACGGCTAAAGTTTTCTTTGCGGTCTGCGCTGTAATACGAACGCAGCAGCCAGGCAGCTGGGGCATTGCCTTCCCTTCTTCGCAGTTAGCTCCTCCAGAATCGGCCGAGGTCTTGTGAAGGAGGGAGGTAAACGGAATCCTGGGGGCGCTTGTACTTCTGTGCCGAAGGCGTGTAAGGCGCATGCCTTGAAGAACGTGTCCTAGGAATCGACTAGCACGGCTTCGGCCTGCTGAGGTGCAGCGTGTAGACTTGCTGTCTGAATTGCCAGGCGTAGAAAAATAGAGAAAGGCAGCAGAACGTTCAGCCTGTTCTGCGCCGGGGTGCCGTTCTTCTCGTTGTTCTCCAGCAATTTTGTGGGTGTTTACGTGGCCTTGGTTCGTTGCGCCACTCTGGTGGTCTTCCCTGTCCTGGATGCTGCTGTAAGCGTGCAGTTGAGGTGATTTCCCTGCAGAAGCACAACTTGGAACTTTGCTGTCGTGCGGATTTGCAGCTTGCCGCTTACGCAGTTCACTAGCGGCGCAAGTTGAAGCTTCTCCTCTATCTCGCGCATAGGGATCGTTACTTTCAGCTTGGTGCGTCAGCTCGTTTGTAATGATCATGTTTGCATCTTCATTTGATCTCGTCATCAGTGGAAGCGTTGGATTGTCTGCAGTCCGCCGCTGGATTAAAGGAGAGGGGATCTCTGTAGTGGGAGGGGAGGAAGGGCAGGCAACTTTCAGATCGTCCATTAGTGCGAAATCTGCCAATGATTCGCTGTTGTTGTATGTCTTGTTCGGCGCTTTGTATGCATGCGAGAAATTAGGCTGCAGTGGAAATTTTTTTTCCCCGAGGGGATAAAAATAGCTGTGTATTTGTGGGCCTCTCATTGGCACTTGAGCACCGCCGGGTACGACGCATTGTACTGTATGGATACAAGTACGGAGAGAATGACACAAGCATGGGCTATGCTGCGACGAAACGGAGAATACTGAAGGCTGAGGAAATCCTGAAGTTGATGGTTTCACTAAACAGTTTCTGTCTAGCTCGCTTGTTTTCTTCACATGGTTTCTGGGCACCGAGGGGAAAGCGTTGCTGTCTTCTGTACTTGTTTGTGCTTCCGTTCTTATCGGGTTCGATGGGTAAGAAAGGTTGTCTGCCGTGACAACTGCAGAAGTTTTAGCAGTACGGATGTTCTCATGCAGACGCTCCAACAACTCAAAGGAAGTGGGGGACGAGACCGCGAAGCCAGGCGACGATGGGCCACCAGCGGCGGATCCAAGTGTAGTGTTGAAAGGTCCCTGCTTGACAGAGCGAGGGCTTCTCCCTTCCTCAGCCAGGAACTTTTCGACAGTTACACCCATTGTAGCTGCGTTTGCGCTAGCTCCGTGTCTGGGCTGGAGAAAATCACCAGAATTGTGCCGCACTTCTTGCACACTTTTCCATTCTCGTTGTTCTCTCAACTTGAGTGATATGCTAGCGCCTCTAGAATCCTTTTGTTGACAAAATGTGTCCACTGAATTTGCTGCGGATTCCGCAGATTCATCTGCGCAGCCACCTTCCTTGCTGGTATTCTGGAAAGAAGTATTTGGAGGTTGCGGCGATCGTTCGTTGGAGACCACAGATATCAGTGTGCCGTTATTCGGTTTTTGCATCATTGGATCATTCTTGCTTGCCTTATGTCCCGTTTGCAGCCCTTCCTGCCGGTTAGAAGAAAAGCAGCTATGACTATTGGCCGACTTGCCTGGCGATACCGCCTCCTCTTGGTTGCGCGCACAGGATACTGCCCCTGAGTACCCACCAGCTCGTCCAACATTGCTTTCATCCTGTATGGCCCTCGATGAACCTTCCGTAAATGGATCACAAGTGTGGTTGCATTGTTCGTTTGCACGTGAAACCGGCTGGCACTCGTTAGCCCCAATTTTCACCTCCCTGGGCCCGGTAGCCGGTGTTGTGTCCTCCGGTCTGCTCAATTGGCAGAAAGGGGAGACGGTGGCCTCAGCTTGTGAATAATGAGCTAACTGCGCAAGGGCTGGCGACGCTGGAGCCAGGAACCCTGGGGATGAAAAGCATCTGACTTTTGCCCCCTGTGCGGGGCACACCCCAGAGCACTGTCGCGATATACAAATGCGTCGTGATTGAGGATCTTTCATCCCTGCTACTGAATCAGCGGCCTCCACCTCCCGTTCATTCATCGTGAACCGTTCCTGTGAGCGGCTCCCGCTCACACCGCTGCCTGCGTCGGCGGAACCGTCATCGTGTAGGCTGGAACGCCCGCGTGAGTTGCCTCCTATAGGCCTCTGAGGGCAACAACTTATGTGGATGGCCACAGAACACCCTTCTTGGAGGGCAGAATCAGGGGCCATACTCCCCGTTATGGATGATGGATCTGCAGATGGCGATTTGATTGCTGCTGCAGCGCGTTCAAAAGCCTCGGAAGCGGAAATACCACATGATCCATTGTTCGATACGCTTTTTCCAGAATCCCAAAAATCGCCTGATGGAGCCGACAACTTGTGGCGCTCAGATGCGGCTGCCTGCTCAGGTGTCGGCTTCCCGTTGATTGTGTCGCTTTCACGCCCAGGCATATTGGCTTCGAACCCAGAGCATTCATTCTTACTAGGACGGGTACATTCAACAGTGTCTTGGCTGCTTGAAGCAGCCGGATTTGCGTAGGAGCACTGGATGTTGCATACGCCTCTCCCAGCAAGTCCGCAAGTGACGACTTCGTGCTTCCCCGGAAAAAAAGACAACTGCGGGGCGTTATGATGCTGTGGGGTTCGCCTGTTGCTATAAGGGGAGGGGGAGGGCCCCAGCAGTGGACTGAGCAAAAAGACAGCCAATAGCCAAGCTTTCCAGCAGGCAAAATAGAATTCATGCAGCAGGAGAGATAAATTGCAGACCGCTGTGAGGTACGTTCTTCTGGGGTGTGTGCAGCAAAATTGACCTGGCTCTTCTTGTCAAACATGATGCAAAAACCTTCCTATCAGCACGCAAAGTGCTTTCAAAGTTTATCACGAAGGCGACGCAATGAAAGCGGTAGCAGCTTAATGTGTAGGCAATAATGTAGACGCTGTCAGATTTCCCACGAGGGGGAGAGCTTCGCTGGGAACTATGGCTTAATAGGAATTGTTTGCAGTGCTTCGTCTAGTGCTTCTATTAGCTATGTACCTTTCCTGCTTCCGCGTCGAGGGGTGGAGGAGGTCGCCCACCTGATTTTCCATGGTTTGTTTCCCCCCACATATTTGTTGACATTGCGGGTCTCCAACATGAACAGCCGGTGGGTCCTGGTGCTGCTGTGCCTTCCGAGCCGGCCTGTCTGAAGCCGTAGGAGAGTGTATTTGCTCCTTCAGGAAATGTCTACTTCCACTCTGCCCTAGCTTCTCATGGTGAGAAGAGCCTATACGAAGCTTAAATGGTGGGCTAGTCCCTTGCTGATCTTGGCTTCCTGATGTTTCCGTCCTATCCACATCCCTGAAGGAGGGTTGAAACTGTTCTCGATTCCGTCTTCGGTGATAGGTGAAATATATGTGATCGTCATTGCCGCTTTGTATACCTTCTTTTGCTACGTCAGTGCTTGCTTCACAGTCAGGAAGGCTAGAATAATCCTCAGCACCTGGGGGCAACTCTGTGCGATGATGCCGCTCTCGTAGCCACCTACGGCAATTGCTCTTTGAATGCGCTTGTCGCTCGGCGAAAGCATGCAGGGCCTGCGCCTGATTCTCCCCCAAAGCTCGGCATTTGGATTTGCAAACGTGGTCGGCCTCTTGGGACACACAGACACAATGGTGGGCCACTGCAAGCTGACAGTGCCTGCTGCATGAGGAGGACGCAGCTGCTTCCCTTGAACAAACTTTGTTCAACCCAGTGAACGGGACGAACCTGAAAGCTCGTTTCCCTTTCTTTCACCTTTGTGGGTGACGCCCATGGATGCGTCAAGGTTTCGCTGTATTCGACAGTATGGACCCTGCTCCGGACACCTCAAGCCATCGTCACCGAGACTATCCAGTTGGTGGGGACCTATTTCACACAAAACAAGAGGTGCAGTTTACTACTAGGGTCTGCCTTCAAAGTTTAAACCATTTTTCTAGGCTTGTCTGGACTCCCTAGTCAGTAAACGTTCTCAGACTCACCGCATTCATTGAAACCTAAACCGGGAGAGAATTTGGCCATTGGCCCATTTGACGTTGCAGCTCTGGCTTGCCACAGCTGCCCCTGGGCCCGATTCGTCAAGTGCTCTTCGGCAATGCAGTCAGCCAGCCCATGATGACACGCTTTCATTGCTGGGCCATTGACTCTGCCCCTACAGGATTTGCTGACACAGTGCACTCCAATATCTGAATTTTGTGGTCGTCTGAAGCAAATCGCCCTTGTTGTAGGCTCCACGACCACCGAAGGACCTGCATGTTCATCTACGAGTCTGCGCTTGTAAAATACTGTTCGGAGTTCGTGACTATCTGTGAAGTCGTCGCAGCGTCCAGGTAAGCAACCTTCTCTTCCCACAGTATGGGTATATTTGGACTGTGTAACATCTATGGGAGACGAATCCCCCAAGATAACACTCTCTTTTAGGAATTGTTTTGATCTTGCATTGCTGGACTCCGTTCCAGTCAAGCAGTTCCTGCCAATGCAAGCGCGTTTGACAATTGATTCCTGGACAGCTGAAACATCAAGATGGATAGGCTCTTTTGCCCAGTCCCGCGAGAAGCCAGACAAACGCTGGGGTCCGCGTGCCCCCAGAGGGAAGCAACCTAGACCATCAGGTGTCTGCACCTCCGAGGAGAATGCGCCGTCTTTAACCTCCACATAGAAACTATGTGGAGGATACGAGGCAGCACTTAGACAGCTTGTAGGAGTTGCAGAAAGAGGACAAACGCGCGGACAGGCCTGAGTTGCAACTTTTCGGCCTGCATGGTGTACCACTCCTGCGTCTCGCGCCAGCCATGCTCCATCTGAGTTGGGCAAAAGAGGGAAACTTGCGCCCATCTGCCCACTTGCAGCACGAGTTGCCTCAGGCTTTGGAAGCAGGTGTGGAGTACGCAGAGGCATCTCAAGAGCCCTGCTGGACGGATGTGCACTGGGTCTTGATGATGTTTCTGCACATCCCACAGTGTTCGCTGCAAGGAAGCACCTGCTTCATACTATGATGGAAAGCACTTTCCAACTAAGGCTGCCGAACATTACGTGAGGCAGGTCAAATGGGCATTGTAACGTTGCCTTTTGGCTTACGGGAATCTGCCTCCCCCCTGCACCCTTGTACTCCTAATTTATTTGGCGTCCAGCGGAAATTGTCGCTACTCGCGTCCAGTTTAGGCGAATCTTGATTCGCAAGCGGCTGGCCTTTACAGTCAGCGCCTTCAGTATAAGGAGTTCTCTGTTCGAACGATTCAGGCTCTGTCCGTGAACCGTTTGCTTCCGCAGCTAGCGGAACGCCCTGCAGCGTAAAATCCAGCAAGCGCAGTTTTCACCCGGCTTACGCTTCTCGAATATAGTATCGATACGCATGCCTCAACACACGCCACTTTGACATGATGCCGCTACGGACAGCCAGCTCCTCGTACGGTCCTTCCATGAGCATAATATAGTGACCTCACAACAGGAATAAAATCCGCCTATCTTCTCCAATCCAACAGCTACGCAAACCAGGGCTCGAATGCAAAGAGCGCTCCATCTAGCGTCGAATATCCAGGGCTGCCTTACTTGCCGCGGGTAAGCGTATCCACATTCCTTCTGCTCACGATCGAGCGCGACAGGCTTCTCCTGGGGCACATATCTACACACACGCGTCCCCTCTTATGTTGAGCTCAGTACGACAGTGGACAAACTCTCGCCTCCTGCTGATGAGCGTCGTGGCGCTGCTCGTCGATGCTGGTGTACATCTGCGTGCTGACTGCGGCTTTCCTTCTCTGCCGAATTGGTTCGGGTAAACAGCACGCGTTGTCTAGGATCCGTTATAA
>NW_013572325.1:0-2701 GCF_000499745.2 Eimeria mitis
TATATATATATATATATATATATATATATATATACATTTATTAATTTACCTTTACCAATTTATATTTTTTTATTTATTTTTATTCATTTATTTATTTTTATTTATTTATATTTATTTATTTATATTTATTTATTTTGATTTATTTATTTATATTTATTTATTTATTTATTTATATTTATTTATTTATATTTATTTAATGTTATTCTCGTTGATCCCCCTTGGGCTGAATATAAACATAAATACATCAATAAATACATCTTTTTTTTCCTTTTTTTTTAATTTATATTTATTTTTATTTATTTATTTATTTTTATTTATACAGGCAGACCTGCGTACCTTTGACTGGAGTATTTTACCTTGTTTATTTGATGTTATTCTCGTTGATCCTCCTTGGGCTGAATACGCGGAGAGAGCCATAGGCGCTAAACTTCCCTCAGAAGACCTCAGGCCATGGAGCCTTCAGGATATCATGCAGGTATATATTTTTATTTATTTTATGTTTATTTATTTTTATTTATTTTATTTATTTATATTTATATTTATTTATATTTATTTTTATTTATTTTATTTGTTTATTTATTTTGTTTGTTTATTTATTTTTATATTTATATTTATCTGTATGTAGAGGGGAGGGAGGGGAAGACCTCAGGCCATGGAGCCTTCAGGATATCATGCAGGTATATATTTTTTTGTTTTTATTTATTTTTATTTATTTTTATTTATTTTTATTTATTTTTATTTATTTATTTATATTTATATTTATTATATATATATGTATATATGTGTGTGTATATATATAAAGGGAAGGGAGAAGGGGGGGAGAAGGAGAGGGGTGGTGATGGGGGGGAGAAGGGGGGCCAAGGGTATTTTATGTGGGGTGTATGTACACCTGAATTTGTGTATTTAATTGAGGTGTATATACACCTGAATTTGTTTACTTAATTGGGGTGTATGTACACCTGAATGTGTATTTAATTTAGGTGCATATACACCTGAATTGTGTATTGAATTGGGGTGTATGTACACCTAAATATGTATTTAATTTAGGTGCATATACACCTGAATTTTGTTTACTTTATTGAGGTGTACATACACCTGAATTTGTTTAATTTATTGGGGTGTACATACACCTAAATATGTGTTTAATTGAGGTGTACATACACCTGAATATGTGTATTGAATTGGGGTGTATATACACTTAAATATGTATTTAATTTAGGTGTACATACACCTGAATGTGTTTAATTTATTGGGGTGTATGTACACCTGCTGCAGCTGCCGATAGAGAAGATAGCGGAGAGTCAGTCTTTTTGTTTTTTGTGGTGTGGGGTTAAACACCTCGAGGAAGCCAGAGACGTGCTCACCAAGGTACGCGTACTGTCTCCTTTTTTTCTTTTTTTTTCTGTCTCCTTTCTTTTTTTTTTTCTGTCTCCTTTTTTTCTTTTTCCTTCTGTCTCCTTTTTTTCTGTCTCCTTTCTTTTTTTTTCGGTCTCCTTTTTTCCTGTCTCCTTCCTTTTTTCTTCTGTCTCCTTTCTTTTTTTTTCTGTCTCCTTTCTTTCTTTCTACTGTCTCCTTTCTTTTTTTTCTGTCTCCTTTCTTTCTTTTTTTTTTCTGTCTCCTTACATGTATGCATGCATTCTTTAATTTGTCTTTGTCTTTATTTGTATTAGTGGGGTTTGTCTCTTATCTCTACATGTATATATGCATGCATATTTTGTCTTTGTCTTTGTCTTTTTCTTTTATTTGTATTAGTGTGTTTTGTTTTTATTGCTGTATGCATGCATGCATTTGTAGTTTAATTTATATTTATATTTGTCTTTGTCTTTGTGTTTTAATTTATATTAGTGTATTTTGTCTCTATTTCTACATGCATGCATGCATGCATGCATGCATGCATGCATGTATAATTTAATTAATATTTGTGTTTTTGTAGTAATAATATTAATATAATTTATATTTATATTTATATTTATATTTATATTTATATTTATATTTATATTTATATTTATATTTATATTTGTATTTATATTTATATTTATATTTATATTTATATTTATATTTATATTTATATTTATATTTATATTTATACTATGTCTTTGTCTTTGTGTTTTAATTTATATTTAGTGGGGTTTCCGTCGGTGTGAGGATATATGTTGGGTGAAGACAAACAAGACAGCGTCAGCATCTCGGAGCAGCAGCAGCAGCAGCAGCAGCAGCACAAGCAGCAGCAGCAGCAGCAGCAGCAGCAGCAGCAGCAGAGAGGAGACACTTGTCTCCCCCCTAGGAGACGAATCTTCTTTTCTCCATAGAACAACTGAACACTGCCTCGTTGGCATCAAAGGCCTAGTCAGAAGGGCCCAGGTATATACACTATATAAATATATAAATATATACAAATATATATAAATATATATTTATATATTTATGTATATATATATATATATATATATATAGAAAGGAGACAGTTTTATATATGTATGTATATATGTAGAGAAAGGACTTGTCAGAAGGGCCCAGGTATATACACTATATAAATATAAATAAATAAATAAATCTATATATATATATATATATTTATATTTATGTATTTATATTTATGTATATATAGAGAGAGAGAAAGGAGACAGTTTTATATATGTATGTATATATGTAGAAAAAGGACTTGTCAGAAGGGCCCAGGTATATACACTACATATATATA
>NW_013572325.1:2768-3092 GCF_000499745.2 Eimeria mitis
TATATATATATATATATATATATGTATATATATATATATATATATATGTAGAAAGGAGACAGTTTATATATAGACAGGAGACAGTTTATATGTATAGAAAGGCCTATTCAGAAGGGCCCAGGTACATTATGCATATATCAATATAAATAAATATAAACACATAAATAAATAAATAAATAAATAAATAAATAAATAAATAAATAAATAAATAACCAACAAACTAAATAAAGAACTGAATAAAGAAATGCCGAATAAACCCACCGCCTCGTAAAAAAAAAAAAAAAAAAAAAAAAAAAAATTTTTTTTTTTTTTTTTTTTTTTTTT
>NW_013572325.1:3119-3393 GCF_000499745.2 Eimeria mitis
TTTTTATGTATATGTATATAGGACGGCCACCTGATTCACGCGAACTTAGACGCAGACGTGATAGTATCAGAGGAGCCTCTAGACGTTGCGACAACTAAATAAATAAATAAATAAATAAATAAATAAATAAATGAATAAATAAATAAATAAATAACCAAAAAACTAAATAAAGAACTGAATAAAGAACCAGACAAATGCCGAATAAACCTCCTTGTTTAAAAAAAAAAAAAAAAAAAAAAAAAAAAAAAAAAAAAAAAAAAAAAAAAAAAAAAAA
>NW_013572325.1:4343-5199 GCF_000499745.2 Eimeria mitis
CTCCTTTAGTGTCTCCTTTATTATTATACTTGCCTCTTTTTCTGTCTCCTGTCTCCTGCCTCCTTTCTTTTGCTGTCTCCTCTCTCATCCTTTCTCTCTCTTTTTTTCTCTATCTCCTTCTGCCCCCCTTTATCTCTTTATGTCTCCTTTCTGTCTCCTTTTTGTCTCCTTTTTTGTCTCCTTTTTGTGTAGTTATTTATCTTGGTTTGAAGGAGACACTTGCTGTCTTCTGTCTGCTGTCTCCTGTCTGCTGTCTCCTCTCTTTTTGTCTCCTTCTCTCCCCTCCTTTTTCTTTCTCTCTCCCCTCCCCCTTTGTCTTTCTCTCTCCTTTTATATTTTATCTCCCTTCATCTCTTTCTGTCTCCTTTTTGTCTCCTTTTTGTGTAGTTATTTATCTTGGTTTGAAGGAGACAAAGGAGACACTTGCTGTCTCCTGTCTCCTTTCTTTTTCTGTCTCCTTCTCTCTCCCCCTATATCTTCTGTCTCCTTCTATCTCCATCTGTCTCCTATCTCCCTCTGTCTCCTTTTATCTCTTTTTGTCTCCTTTTTGTCTCCTTTTTGTGTAGTTATTTATCTTGGTTTGAAGGAGACACCTGCTACCCTGAGGCCTCTTCATACATTGGGGGCCGTTTCCTCGGCTCTACAGAAGAGATAGAAAACCTCAGGCCCAAGTCTCCCCCCAGGGAGGTCAGACCGCAGCAGCAGCAGCAGCAGCAGCAACAGCAGCAGCAGCAGCAG
Source organism: Eimeria mitis (assembly GCF_000499745.2). NCBI lineage: Eukaryota > Apicomplexa > Conoidasida > Eucoccidiorida > Eimeriidae > Eimeria > Eimeria mitis. Next base: position 5,082 of record NW_013572325.1, read on the forward strand.
CAGTAGCAGCAGCATTAGTAAGTCTCCCCCCAGGGAGGTCAGACCGCAGCAGCAGCAGCAGCAGCAGCAGCAGCAGCAACAGCAGCAGCAGCAGTAAGTCTCCCCCCAGGGAGGTCAG
>NW_013572326.1:0-1047 GCF_000499745.2 Eimeria mitis
AGGTAAGAAACAGTAAACCCGAGAAAACCCTAAACCCGAGAAAACCCTAAACCCGAGAAAACCCTAAACCATAGAAAACCCTAAACCCTTGGAAACCCTAAACCCTTGGAAACCCTAAACCCTTGAAAACCCTAAACCCTAGGAAACCCTAAACCCTAGTATATAAACCTAAACCCTAATGCATAAACCTAAACCCTAATAAATAAACCTAAACCCTAATAAATAAACCTAAACCCTAATAAATAAACCTAAACCCTAATAAATAAACCTAAACCCTGATAAATAAACCTAAACCCTAATAAATAAACCTAAACCCTAATGCATAAACCTAAACCCTAATCCTCCCGTTTCACACTAAAAAAAAAACGGCGCCCCCCAAACCAAAACCACCCCGCCACATAAATACATTTATCTATTTATATATATACTTACATATCTATTTATTTATTAATTTATTTATTTATTTTATTTATTTTTTTTTTTATTAGGATCGCGAGCGTATAAACATGGGTCGTGAGGAGTACCCTAGTTCAACAGCATTTTTATTAGGTAGCAACGATCTGCTGCAGAACCCCTGGCTATCTATTTTACGTTTTCTTTCTTTGTTTCTTTCTCTTGTCCCTCTTTCTCTTCCTCTTATACTTGATGGTGCTTATTGTATACAAGCTCTTCTTATACAAGGAGATGCGGCCATGATGGTATGCTCTGCTGCTGCTGCTGCTGCTGTTGCTGCTGCTGCTGTTGCTGCTGCTGCTGCTGCTGCTGATGATGATGATGATGATGGTGGTGGTGGTGGTGGTGCTGCTGCTGCTGCTGCTGATGATGATGGTGGTGGTGCTGCTGTTGCTGCTGCTGTTGCTGCTGCTGTTGCTGCTGCTGATGATGATGATGATGATGGTGGTGGTGCTGCTGCTGTTGCTGCTGCAGGTGTAGGGGAGGAGGGGGTGCAGAGATATTGCTGTTGGTGTTTGTGTTGCTGCTGCTGCTGCTGCTGCTGTTGCTGCTGCTGTTGCTGCTGCTTCATCGGCAGCAGATTCATTTGTTGTT
>NW_013572326.1:1147-1476 GCF_000499745.2 Eimeria mitis
GTGGTGGTGCTGCAGGTGTAGGGGAGGAGGGGTTGCAGAGATATTGCTGTTGGTGTTTGTGTTGCTGCTGCTGCTGCTGCTGTTGCTGCTGCTGTTGCTGCTGCTTCATCGGCAGCAGATTCATTTGTTGTTGCATGCGTTGTTGCTGCAGCAGCAGCAGATGGAGTTGTTGCTGCTGCAGTGTGTCTCCTTTTGAGTTAAAAGGAGACAGAGAAATAAAGACAATGATTTTTTTTTATTTTTTTATTTTTTATTTTTTTTCTTTTTTTTTTTTGTTGTGTAGGGTAAATCGAGAGAGACAGAGGAGACAGGTGGTGTGGGGTGTGACG
>NW_013572326.1:1787-2695 GCF_000499745.2 Eimeria mitis
GGCAACAGCAGCAGCACCAGCAGCAGCAGCAGCAGCACCAGCAGCAGCAGCAGCAGCAGGAGGAGGAGACAGAGAAGGGTATTGTTATACAGACGATGTGTCTCCGCAGGGGAGAGCAGCAGCAGCAGCAGCAATGCGAAGCTACGCAGAAGCAAAAGGAGACAGTACATGGCCATCTGTACATACACCCCAAATTATACCCAACCTAGGACAAATAGATTTCGTCTTCATCGATAAAACTGGCACTCTTACTGGCAACGATATGACCTTTTCTATGTGTAGCATAGCAGGAAGGTAATTTATTTATTTTATTTTGTTTTATTTTATTTTATTTGTATTTATTTTTATTTATTTTATTGTATTTGTGTTTATTTTGCTTTTGTTTGAGCGTTTTATCTTTAATATAGCACTCTTACTGGCAACGATATGACCTTTTCTATGTGTAGCATCGCAGGAAGGTAATTTATTTATTTTATTTATTTATTTATTTATATTTATTTATTTTATTTTTATTTATTTATTTTTTTTTGTTTTTTTTTGCTTTTGTTTGAGCGTTTTATCTCTAATATAGCACTCTTACTGGCAACGATATAACTTTCTCTATGTGTAGTATTGCAGGAAGGTAATTTATTTAATTATATTTTATTTTATTTTATTTTATTTTATTTTATTTTATTTTATTTTTATTTGTTTTATTATTTTTGTGTTTATTTTGCTTTTGTTTGAGCGTTTTATCTTACTGGCAACGATATGACCTTTTCTATGTGTAGTACTGCAGGAAGGTAATTTATTTATTTTATTTTTATTTTATTTTATTTTATTTTATTTTATTTAATTATATTTAATTAGTTTTTATTTTATTTTATTTTCTTTTTATTTATTTTTATTTATTTATTTATTTTGCTTTT
>NW_013572326.1:2795-3536 GCF_000499745.2 Eimeria mitis
GTTTATTTTATTGTATTTGTGTTTATTTTGCTTTTGTTTGAGCGTTTTATCTCTAATATAGCACTCTTACTGGCAACGATATGACCTTTTCTATGTGTAGCATCGCAGGAAGGTAATTTATTTTATTATATTTAATTAGTTTTTATTTTATTTTATTTTATTTGTATTTATTTTTATTTATTTTATTATTTTTGTGTTTATTTTGCTTTTGTTTGATCGTTCTATCGTTCTTACTGGCAACGATATGACCTTTTCTATGTGTAGTATTGCGGGAAGGTAATTTATTTTATTATATTTTATTTTATTTTATTTTATTTTATTTTATTTTATTTTATTTTATTTAATTGTATTTAATTAGTTTTTATTTTATTTTATTTTCTTTTTATTTATTTTTATTTATTTATTTATTTTGCTTTTGTTTGATCGTTTTATCTTTAATATAGCACTCTTACTGGCAACGATATAACTTTGTTTGTGTGTAGCATAGAAAGTAATTTATTTATTTATTTATTTATTTATTTATTTATTTGTTTATTTATTTATTTATTTATTTGTTTATTTATTTATTTGTTTGTTTGTTTATTTATTTTTTATTTACATTTAGATTTATTTATTTATTTATTTGGTTATATATATATATATAGTCTATATATACTGTCTCCTTTTCTGCTATACATACATACATATATACATACATATATATATATATATATATATATATATATATATATATATATATAT
>NW_013572326.1:3636-3810 GCF_000499745.2 Eimeria mitis
GCCCCCGCTTCTTCTTTGTTTCTTCAGGGGGCCCTCAACAAGTTCGAAGCTAGCGACGTCATCAGCACCAATAAATATTTATATTTTGTTAGTTTTTACTATAAATAAATAAATAAATAAATAAATAAATATATATGTGTGTGTGTATATATATAGCTGTTAGTATAAATAGAA
>NW_013572326.1:3995-4196 GCF_000499745.2 Eimeria mitis
ATATATGTAGCTGTTAGTATAAATAGAAAGAAAAAGAAACAGAAAAAAAAAAGAGAGAGAAAGATACAGAGGGAGGTAGTGACGTCATCAGCACCAATAAATATTTATATTTTGTTAGTTTTTATAAATACATAAATAAATAAATAAATAAATAAATATATATATATATATATATATATATATATATATATATATATATAT
>NW_013572326.1:4296-5121 GCF_000499745.2 Eimeria mitis
AAAATACACAAAGACAAAGACAGCAACTGTCTCCTCAGGGGGAGAATCAGCTGTCTCCTAGAAGGAGACAACCCCCTACAAGCAACAGCAACAACAGCAGCAGCAGCAGCAGCAGCAGCACAGCAGCAGCAGCAGATACAGACACAGATCCAGCGGCAGCAGCAGCAGCAGCAGCAACCCCAGCAGCAGCAGCAGCAACCCCAGCAGCAGCAGCAGCAGCAGCAGCAGCAGCAGCAGCAGAACGCAGCTTTATAAACGCAGCAACTCACTGCATGCAAAGAAGCAGCCAGCAGCACAGCCCCACCTCCAGCAGCCCCAGAAGCACACAAACGTTTGATGGTTGTAAGCAACTGTCTCCTTTTGTCTCCTTTTTTTTTGTTTTTTGTCTCCTTTTGTCTCCTTTTGTCTCCTTTTGTCTCCTTTCTTTTGTTTTCTCTGTCTCCTTTTGTCTCCTTTTGTCTCCTTTCTGTATCCTTTTGTCTCCTTTCTTTTGTCTCCTTTTGTCTCCTTTCTTTTGTCTCCTTTCTCTCTCCTCTCTCCTTTGTTTTGTGTTCTGTCTCCTTTCTGTCTTCTTTCTGTTTCCTTTCTGTCTCCTTTTGTCTCCTTTTGTCTCCTTTTGTCTCCTTCTGTCTCCTTTTGTCTCCTTTTGTCTCCTTTTGTCTCCTTTCTGTCTCCTTTCTGTCCCCTTTCTGTTTCCTTTTGTTTTCTCTCTCCTTTTTGCCTCCCTTCTGTCTCCTTTCTTTTTGTTTTATCTGTCTCCTTTCTGTCTCCTTTTGTCTCCTTTCTTTCTGTCTCCTTTCCTCATCTTCTCTGTCTCCTTTTAAT
>NW_013572326.1:5221-5828 GCF_000499745.2 Eimeria mitis
CCATCTCCTTTCTGTCTCCTTTTGTCTCCTTTCTTTCTGTCTCCTTTCCTCATCTTCTCTGTCTCCTTTTAATATACTTTCTGTCTCCTTTTGTCTCCTTTTGTCTCCTTTCTTTCTGTCTCCTTTCCATATCTTCTCTGTCTCCTTTTTACATCTTTTCTGTCCCCTTCTGTCTCCTTTTGCCTCCTTTCTTTCTGTCTCCTTTTAGTATATTCTCTGTCTCCTTTTAGTATATTTACTGTCTCCTTTTGTCTCCTTTTGTCTCCTTTCTTTCTGCTCCCGTTCCATATATTTTCTGTCTCCTTTTAGTATATTCTCTGTCTCCCTTTAATACATTTACTGTCTCCTTTTGTCTCCTTTCTTTCTGTCTCCTTTTGTGTCTCCTCAGGGAGCAGCAGGGGCGGATCTGGGGTGTATAGTCACCTCGACTCTGGGCCCCTCAACTGTATCCGCAGCTTCGAAGATAACAGTGCGTTTTCTTCTTTATTTATTTATTTATTTTATTTATTTATTTTATTTATTTATTTTGTTTGTTTTTTTTTAATTTATATTTGTTTATTTACTTGCTTCTGTATTTGTTTACTTGCTCGCTCCCCGTTTTTTTTTT
>NW_013572327.1:0-1891 GCF_000499745.2 Eimeria mitis
AAACCCTAAACCCTAAACCCTAAACCCTAAACCCTTGGTCTTAAACAAGTAACGCTGGCGTGCCTTGAGCCTCCTAAACCCTAAACCCTAAACCCTAAACCCTAGGCTGTACACAAACCCCAGAGCTACGCAGCAAGCCCACCAACCAGGGGCCTCGGGGGCCCCTGAGGCAAATCCTATACAAAGGGGGGCCCCCGGGGGGCCCCCAGGGGGCCCCTCAGGGGCCCCCTGGTTACCTGGGTAGGGTTTGTTTGGGGGGCCCCTCTGCCGCTGCAGAGGATGGGGGGGCCCTGGTTGGATTTATATTTATTTGTTTGCTGCTGCGTGGTGTACAGGAGGGGCAATACCTTGAGGACACAGACAAGAGACTGCAGCAGCAGCAGCAGCAGCAGCAGCAGCAGCAGCAGCAGCAGCAAGAGGGGGCCTCAAGGGACGACAAGGAGTGATGTGGGGGCCCCTTGCTGCTTATTATCAGCAGGAGGTAATGAGTTGGGGGCCCCCTATTTGTTGTTTGTATAGGGGGCCCCCCTGTGTTTGTTTTTAATTTATTTTATTTTTTCTTTTTGCTGGGAATCGAACGCGAGACACACAAACTACGCCGTGCATGCAGCAGCAACTTGTATCTTCTGTGCTGCTGCTGATGGCTGGCTAAACCCCTAAACCTCTAAAGGAATCAAAGGGAGAGGGGCCCCCAAACTGTGTGCAGGGGGGCCCCCCCAGGGGGCCCCCCATAGGGGGCCCCCCTCAGGGGGGCCCCCCCAGGAGGCCCCCAAGTGCATCTACGGGGGCCCCCCAGCTGCGTAGGGGGGCCCCCAACTGCGTGTAGGGGGACCCCCAGCTGTGTAGGGGGGCCCCCCAGTCGCATGTATGGGGGGGCCCCCCAGCTGAATGTATGGGGGCCCCTGACCGGCCTGTGGGTGGGGGCCCCTTGGTTATTGTTTTGGGGTTTTAAGGAGACAACAGTGTAATATGATTTTATTTTAGTTTGATTCATGTAGGGTTGCTGCTGTTGCTGCTGCTGCTGCTGCTGCTGCTGCTGCTGCTGCTGCTGCTGCTGGAGTTGAGGCCTTCTGCTCGCGAGACCCGTGCGGGCGGGGCTGGTGGTGTTGCTGCTGTTGCTGCTGCTGCTGTTAGTATTGCAGTAATATAATATTATATTTAATAAATAAATAAAATATATTTATATAATTATATTATATTTTAATTATATAAAAGCAGCAGGAGAAGCAGTTGAGGCGCAGCAGCAGCCGGAGCGGTCCCCAAGACACTCGGAGTGACCCTACAGCAGCAGCAGCAGCAGCAGCAGCAACAGCAGCAGCAGCAGCAGCAGCAGCAGCAGCAGCAGTTGTGCTGCTATTTATTCCTATCAACGCTTGTCAGAATGTCCCAGATAGATAGCAGCAATACAAGCTTAGATTGTTTTAATTGCTTCGCTAGTCTAGGGTTTAGGGTTTAGGGTTTAGGGTTTAGGGTTTAGGGTTTAGGGTTTAGAGCCATGTTATCTAACCTAAACTCAGGGCTCAGGGGCCCCCGACAAATGGGCCCTAAACACCCATGATTAGAGTGGGGGCCCCCCACTGTACTCCCTAGGGTTTAGGGTTTAGGGTTTAGGGTTTAGGGTTTAGGGTTTAGGGTTTATTAGGGTTTAGGGTTTGGGCTTGAGAGAGAATCTACGGCGTTCATATATCTCGGACTACTAAGGAACCCAGCATCAGCAGCAGCAAGTGCTGCAGCAGCACCTGCTGCTGCTGTTGCTGCAGTACTTGTTGTTGCAGTTGCTGCTGCAGTTGCTGCTGTTGCTGCTGCAGCTGCTGCAGCACAAGCAAGCTTTTTGCTGCTGCAGCAAGCAGCAGCACTTGCTGCTAGCTGACGGGGCCCCCCTCCCCCCCCT
>NW_013572327.1:3180-4485 GCF_000499745.2 Eimeria mitis
CAGCAGCAGCAGCAACAGCAGCAGCAGCAGGAGAACGGCGACTCAGGTGGTGAGAGCTGACGAGGCTCAACGCGGAGCCAGCAGTCCCCGCTGCTGCTGCTGTTGCTGCTGCTGCTGCTGCTGTTGCTGCTGCTGTTGCTGTTGCTGCTGCTGCTGCTGTCGTTGCTGCTGCTGCTGCTCCTGCTACCCCAACAGCTGCCTCTGCCGGTTCAAGTGCTGCACCAACTGTTGTTGCTGTTGCTGCAGCAGCAAAAAGCTGCTGCTTCTGTTGCTGTTGTTGCTGCTGTTGCTGCTGCTGCTGCTGCTGCTGCTGTTGCTGCTGCTGTTGCTGCTGCAGGAGACGTCTGACAGTGGTTACGTGTGTTGTTTGCTGTGTCTTGACATTATGCTGTCCCTCTGCAGCAGCAGCAGCAGCAGCAGCAGCAGGAGCAGGAGCAGCAGCAGATGCAGCAGCATCAAAAGAAGCAGCAGCAGCATCCCCATCAGCAGCAGCAGCAGCAGGAGGCGACAGCAGCTCATCATCAGCAGCAGCGGCCGAGGGAGCACCGGACGCAGCAGCAGCAACAGCAGCAGATGGAGCAGCAGCAGCAGCAACACCAGCAGCAGCAGCAGCAGCAGCAGCAGCAGATGCAGCAGCAACTCGCTCCTCTCGCCTATGGAGGGGCCTCAGCGATCTCCCCCCCTTTCTACACTACACCTCTCGCGGCTCCTTTCGTGGCTTGTCGCAGCAGCAGCAAACAGGTAAACCCTAAACCCTAAACCCTAAACCCTAAACCCTAAACCCTAAACCCTAAACACTAAACAAGGGGGGCATTTGGTGATACATTCTGAGACCATCTGCAGCAAGGCTGCATACAGAAAGAATTAATTTTGCTGCTGCTGCTGCTGCTGCTGCAACTACTGCTGCTGCTGCTGCTGCAGCAACTGCTGCTGCAGCAGCGACTGCTGCCGCTTCTGTTGCATCCCCACCGACTGCTGTTGCACCACCATCTGCTGCTGGTGCTGCTGCTGCATCTCCTCCCCGTCTCCACAACCACTACCTGCTGCTGCTACTCCTGCATCTGCTTCTGCTTCTGCTGCTGCTGCTGCTGCTGCTGCTGCTGCTGCTGTATCAGATGCTGGGGGTGGTACTTCTGGGTTAGATGGTGGGGTTGCTCCGGGGCCCCTCGACGAGCCGCTGCTGCAGCGGGGCTGTGCAGTGGGTGTACGTATCCGTCCTGAGTCAATACAAGAGGCTCAGCTGGGGGCCCCCTGTTGCTTGCATGTGGGGCCCCCATGCATATGGGCCCCCCCCCAGGGGGGGGG
>NW_013572328.1:0-351 GCF_000499745.2 Eimeria mitis
AAAATAAAATAAAATAAATAAAATAAAATAAAAATAAAAAATAAAATGAAATAAATGAATTATCTTGTTACTTATAGTTCTGCTTGGCCTGGTCCAATCTGCTGCTTCTGCTGCTGCTGCTGCTGCTGTTGCTGCTGCCGCTGCTGCTGCTGCTGCTGCATGCAGGCGAAGACGTGAATGCAACAGCAGCAGCAGCAGCACGAATAAACAAAACAACAACAAACAGCAGCAGCAGCAGCAGCAGCAGCAACAACCGGAGCAACAGCAGCAGCAACACCAGTAGCAGCAGCAGCAGCAGCAGCAGCAGCAACAGCAACAGCAGCAGCAACAGCAGCAGCAGCAGCAGCAGCA
>NW_013572328.1:1143-1215 GCF_000499745.2 Eimeria mitis
AAAGCTCACAAAGTTGAAGAGGAATGAACCGAAGGTAACAGCAGCCATCAAACAAGAAAACAAAAGACCAAG
>NW_013572328.1:1360-2706 GCF_000499745.2 Eimeria mitis
GTTTGTTTTGTTTTATTATATTTATTTTATTTATATTTTTATTTATATTTTTATTTATATTTTTATTTATATTTTTATTTATATTTTTATTATTTATTAAATTAAATAAATAAAAAGAAGAAGAAAGAAAAGGAAGGGGCCATAGCAGTATAAACAACTCAAGCGAACACTCAAACAACAACTGCAGCAACAAACAAAAAAAAACTTTATAATAAAAAAATAAATAATATATTGATTTATATATAACTGAATATAATGAATATATAAATAAATAAAAAGAAGAAACAGAAAAAGAAGAAAAAGAAAAAAAAGATAAAACTGAAAACAAACGAGACGGATTCAGAGGTCCTGCGCAATCAAACAAACACAAAAAACAAAAGTAAATAAAAATAAAATAAATAAAATAAATAAATAAAATAAATAAATAAAATAAATTAAATAAATAAATAATATTAAAGAGAAAAGAAAATAAATAAAGACAAAAAAAGAAACAAAACGAAAGCAAAAGCATCAAACCACCCAAACAAAAAAAACAAAAAAAAAACAAACATATCATTTTTTTGTTTTTTTATATTTTATTTAAATTAAATAAAATATAAAAAGTAAAACAAAAGAGGGAGGAGCGGCCATACACAGAAAGAAAAAAACAAAAAAAAGAAATTAAGAGAAATAAAAAAACAAAATATATTTATTTATTTGAAACAAAATAAAACAAACAACAAAACAAAACAAAACAAAACAAAACAAAAATAAAAAGCAGAAAAAAACAAAACGAAAAAAAACAAAAAAACAAAATAAAATAAAACAAAACAAGAAAACAAAACGAAATAAACTAAAATAAAAAAAAGAAAACAAAAGAAAACAAAAGTAGAAATTAAAAATAATGAGGATACCCGGTTGGGGTGTATGTACACCTCGTGGGGCGCAGCAGAAGAGAGCAGCAACACAGCAGCAGCAGCAGCAGCAGCAGCAAACGAATTCAGATAAAATAAAAGGAGCTGTTATTCCTTTTGAGTGAGCAGCAGCAGCAGCAGCAACACCAGCAGCAACTGCTGCTGCTGCTGCTGCTGCTGTTAGATACCCCAGCGTCTTCTGAAGCTCCTCCTCCTGCTGCTCCTGCTGCTGCTGCTGCTCCTGTTGCTTCTGCTGCTGCAGCTGCTGCTCTTGCTGCTGCTGCTCTTGCTGCAGCTCCTGCTGCTGCTTCTGCTGCTCTTGCTGCTGCTGCTGCTGCTGCTGCTGCTGCTGCTGGTGTTTATATATTTGGGTGATAACAAAGACAGCAAAAGACTCAAAGACAGATTCATGTAGGCCTGTTGCTGCGCCCCCTAAAACTCTAGCAGCAACAA
>NW_013572328.1:2806-3412 GCF_000499745.2 Eimeria mitis
TTAAATAAAAATAAAATAAATAAAATAAATAAAATAAATAAAATAAATAAAATAAATAAAATAAATAAATAAATAAAATAAATAATATTAAAGAGAGAAGAAAACAAATGAAGACAAAAAAAGAAGCAAAACGAAATAAATAACCTCAGCAGAAGAATCAAACCACCCAAACAAAAAAAACAAAAAAACAAAAAAAACAAACAAAATATAAATTTTTTGTTTTGTTTCTCTATATTTTATTTAAATTAAATAAAATATAAAAAAATAAAACAAAACAGGGAGGAGCCGTCATACACAGAAAGAAAAACACAAGAAAAAACTAAGAGAAATAAAAAAACAAAATATATTAATTTATTTAAAACAAAACAAAACAAACAACAAAACAAAACAAAACAAAAATAAAAGAAAAAGCAGAAAAAAAAACAAAAAAAAACAGAAAAAACAAAAAAAAAACAAAACGAAATAAAACAAAGCAAAACAAAATAAACTAAAATAAAAAAACAAAACAAAACAAATTTAAAATAATGAGGATACCTGGTTGGGGTGTATGTACACCTCGTGGGGCGCAGCAGAAGAGAGCAGCAACACAGCAGCAGCAGCAGCAGC
>NW_013572328.1:3512-3637 GCF_000499745.2 Eimeria mitis
GGAAAAAGAACTAAAAAAATAAAAAAAAATTAAAATAAAACGAAATAAATATATGGACGGAGAGCGGGGGGCCCCCATAATCATCTTCTTTTTTCTTCATATCCTTGAAATAAACAAAAAATATA
>NW_013572328.1:3737-5646 GCF_000499745.2 Eimeria mitis
GCTGCAGCAGCAGCAGCTGCTGCTGCTGATCTTCCTGCTGCAGCTGCTGCTCTTGCTGCTGCTTCTGCTGCTCTTGCTGCAGCTCTTGCTGCTGCTTCTGCTGCTGTTGCTGCTCCTGCTGCTGCTGCTGCTGCTGCTGCTGGTGTTTATATATTTGGGTGATAACGAAAACAGCAAAAGACTCAAAGACAGATTCATGTAGGCCTGTTGCTGCGCCCCCTAAAACTCTAGCAGCAACAAGAGCGTAGAAAGAAGAGAAAGAACGAGAGAAGAAAGAAGAAAAAAAAGAAAATAAATAAAATAAAAAACAGAAATAGAGGGGGTTGCTGCTGGCATCACAAAGGGCCCCCAAAAGAAAACCAAAAAAAGCACGAGATAAAGAAGAAGTAAACAACAAAAAACCAATAGATTCTGCGTTTAGCTTGTGGTGTATAGACAGCAGAGAATATAAATAAGGTCCCTGTAAATACTCTGAAAAAGAACTAAAAAAATAAAAAAAAATTAAAATAAAACGAAATAAATATATAGACGGAGAGCGGGGGGCCCCCATAATCATCTTCTTTTTTCTTCATATCCTTGAAATAAACAAAAAATATAATTATATTTTTTGTTTTATTTTATTTTTTATTTTTTATTTTTTTTTTTATTTCACGTCTATACACCGCATACACCCCAAAAACAAAACAAATTCATGCAACACAGCCCCCCATTCATATCGATGGTTTCGGTGGCTGTTTGTTTGTTTTTTTTTTGGGTTTTTTGTTTTGTTTTTGTTTATTTATTTTAATTTATTTTTAATTTTATTTTATTTATTTTATTTTTTTATTTAATTGGCTTTTAACAGCAAAAAAACCAGTTTCTTACCGTCGCTTGCTGCGCGTACACCCCAGGGTGTACAGGCACCCCAAAGCAACCAAATGATTTTATTTTTTCAAATAAATTAAATTAAATTAAATTAATTAAATTAAATTAATTAAATTAAATTAAATTAATTAAATTAATTAATTTAATTAAATTTAGCTGAACACATCTACCCTAGAGCAGGGCCCCGCGTCAAGCGAGTTCAGTTTGTTTGTGTTTCTTTGTTTTCTTCTATTGCTGTTTTAATTAAATAAAAACTAAATAATATATAAAATAAATAAATAAATATAAATATATTTATATTTATACGGCTTAGTATTGCAAAAGAAGAGGAAATAAAAACCAAAAAAAACAAAAAAAAAACAAAAAGAAGAAATAAATAACAACAAATCATCACTCTATACTTATATATATATTTTTTTGTCTTTGTTTGTATTTGTTTCTGTTTCTCTTCTTTCTCTTTCTGTCTCCTTTCTCTGTCTCTCCTTTTTGTTTCTTTCTTTCTTTCTCTGTCTCTGTTTCTTTCCTTTTTCTTTCTGTCTCTTTCTTCTCTGTTTTTTTTCTTTTTTCCTTTTCTGTTTCTTTCTTTCTCTGTTTGTGTCTCTTCTATTTCTTTCTGTTTCTCCTCTTTTCTTTCTTTCTGCGTTTCTGTCTCTCTCTGTCTCTCTTTCTGTCTCTGTCTCTCCTCTATCGCTATCTTCCCGTTTCTCTTTCTGTCTCTGTCTCTCTCTTTTCTGTTTCTCTGTGTTTCTCTATCTCTCTGTCTCTTCCCTTCTGTCTCTTTCATCTGTCTCCTTTCTATCTTCCTGTTTGTTTCTGTCTGTGGTACTACACTATTACTTTTTTTTCTCTCTTGTTTTCTTTTTTTTTTCTGTTTGTTGCTGTTCTATCTGTTTCTTGCTGTTCTTGTTGCATTGTATTTCTGTTTTTATTTTATTTATTTTATTTCTGTTTTATTTTTTATTTTATTTTATTTTTTATTTTTTATTTATTTTTTTGAATCTTTTTATTCTAGTATCGGGCGAATGACGCCAAGCGAGAGGAAACA
>NW_013572329.1:0-209 GCF_000499745.2 Eimeria mitis
AAAAGATTGTTTGTGGTTTTGCTGGGCATGCAACTGCTGTTGAGGGTTTGGGGGGCCAAACCCTCCCCGCTGCCCTTCTAGTTAACTCTGACGATGCAGCGTAAACCCTAAACCCTAAACCCTAAACCCTAAACCCTACAGTTTAAAGAGTAGCATAGAGGCAGAGACTTATGGGCTCTTTGTTGCTGCTGCGGGTTGCTGTTTTTGGT
>NW_013572329.1:2296-2566 GCF_000499745.2 Eimeria mitis
ACCTCTGCGTGTTTCGTGGCTGCATGCATCGATAACCCTCGCGGTGTCTGCTGATAATATTTTGCTGCTGCTGCATCTGCTGCTGCTGCAGCCGCTGCTGCTGCAGCCGCTGCTGCTGCAGCACCAGGGCACACTCAGTAGAGCTAGTGCTGCTTCTCCTGCTGCTGCTGCTGCTGCTGCTGCTGCAGCAGCAGCAGCAGCAACCTGTAGCTGCAGCAGTAGACGGGGTCGTTGGCATTGCTTGCTGCAGCTGCAGCAACCAACTCTGCC
>NW_013572329.1:2666-2890 GCF_000499745.2 Eimeria mitis
ACAACCTGTAGCTGCAGCAGTAGACGGGGTCGTTGGCATTGCTTGCTGCAGCTGCAGCAACCAACTCTGCCCTGCTGCGCAGCAGCAGCAGCAGCAGCAGCAGCAACACCAGCAGCAGCAGCAGCAACGACAGCAGCAGCAGCAATAGCAACAACAGCAGCAGCAGCAGCAGCAGCAGCAACACGCTTCTGCGGGTCTGGGCTTTGCCCCTACACTGCTCGACT
>NW_013572330.1:417-1094 GCF_000499745.2 Eimeria mitis
CAAGCAGCAGCAGCAGCAGCAATACGGTTTAGTATACAGCAAGCAGACAAGAGAAAAAGCAGCGAGAACCCAACCCCACCAACTAACACCATCACCCCCGCACTCAGCCCGAGGAAACGCGTACATAGGGGGCTTAGTGAAGTACAGAACAGCAGCTAATATAGAAAGCAGCAACAACTTGAACAAATAAAAAATAAAAAGCATAGATTCAAATACAAAACAGCAGCAGAATATCTCGTCAAGGATTACAATGTCTCTTGCTGCTTCTGCAGATTGGGGGCGCTCTATCCTTTGGGTTTTTCTTGGGCTGCGGTATGATCATCCGCTGCCAGGAGCCGAAGCCATTGGGGGGCCCCGGGGCCCCCCTGAGGCTTCATGGGTCTCGGGGTTTCACGTTGCCAGCCCCAAGTAGTGGGGGGTTTGCATGCGTTCAATCCCCAGCCTTCGTGTCTCCCGTCTTCGACTGGAGCACAGAAAGGCGTAAACATCTGTAGCGTGCAGTCTGCTGCAAGCAGAGGGTTCATACTGATTGTCTCATTTGCTGTTAACATACACTTCATACAGAATCTCTGTCTTAGTCTACAGATACTCCTGAAGTCTCTATACGCTGCTTATATATATATATATATATATATATATATATATATATATATATATATATATATATATATATATAT
>NW_013572330.1:1107-1452 GCF_000499745.2 Eimeria mitis
GCACCTACACACTGTATACCCCCTCGGGGCCGCACGAAGGCATTTCGCTCCTGCTGCATCACCAGAAACAGCAGCTGCAGCAGCAGCAGCAGCAGAAACTGCTGCTGCTGCAGAAGCGAATTAAGCCTGTAATGACAAGGAGCGGTACTTGGCGAGAGAAACACAACAGTAAGGAAGTAGATTGATAGAAAACCGAAGGGGTAGAAAGGGGGGGTTACGCAGACCCCAGGCCCATGCAGTTTAGAGGAAACAGGAAACAAACATAATTACACAGATATCATTACACTTTCTCAAAGAAGAAAGCAGTCAAAGAGAGGGAAAAAAAAAAAAAAAAAAAAAAAAAAA
>NW_013572330.1:1552-1932 GCF_000499745.2 Eimeria mitis
AAAAGCGTCTACAGGAAACAGACTTCATCAGACTTTGTAATCTGTATACCGTCAAAAGAAAACAAATTTCTCTGATCTTTCTAGCCGAAGAATACCGTATAAAGAAAACAAATACCATTGAACTTTTTCAGAGAAAATCTTCGAAAAAAAAGTGAAATTCGTTGAATTTTCAAATTCTAAAGAAAGCAGAATTCATTGAACTTGGTTTAGCAAATATTGAATTTTCTCAACGGAGAAGATATTGTACAGTAAACAAATTTCACTGAGCTTTCTCAACAAATACTATTTCCATAGATACAACAGAGGGTAGGGAGAAGCAGAATAAAACTTTTTATAGTTCAGCTGGGTACAGGGTAGTTGCATAGCAGGCTAAAGAAGCA
>NW_013572330.1:2032-2215 GCF_000499745.2 Eimeria mitis
CAACTTGGTTTAGCAAATATTGAATTTTGTCAACGGAGAAGATATTGTACAGTAAACAAATTTCACTGAGCTTTCTCAACAAATAGTATTTCCATAGATACAACAGAGGGTAAGGAGAAGCAGAATAAAACTTTTTATAGTTCAGCTGGGTACAGGGTAGTTGCATAGCAGGCTAAAGAAGCA
>NW_013572330.1:2315-2901 GCF_000499745.2 Eimeria mitis
AATCTGTATACCGCTAAAAGAAAACAAACTTTATTGAGCTTTCTAGCCGAAGAATACCGTATAAAGAAAACGAATACCATTGAACTTTTTCAGAGAAAATCTTCGAAAAAAAAAGCGAAATTCGTTGAATTTTCAAATTCTAAAGAAAGCAGAATTCATTCAACTTGGTTTCGCAAATATTGAATTTTGTCAACGGAGAAGTTCTTGTACAGTAAACAAATTTCACTGAGCTTTCTGAACAAATACTATTTCCATAGATACAACAGAGGGTAGGGAGAAGCAGAAAAAAACTTTTTATAGTTCAACTCGGTACAGGGTAGTTGCATAGCAGGCTAAAGAAGCAGCGAAACCCTCAACTGAAAACTAGAAAGAGTGAGGCAGTGCTTCTAGGCGGTCGACGGGCTCAAAGGATTTATATGTTTTTAACTCTTCTGGCTGCGACATAGGAAATTCGCGTTGCCTGTGGCGTCACGAGGCGCACCGGAGCCTTTCAACACAAAATTTTTCTGGTTTCTTACGCTTTCGTTAAGGCTATGCCTGCCGCTTTCTTCCCCTTTTGCTCACGTTGAAGCAGTATATATATATA
>NW_013572330.1:3001-3661 GCF_000499745.2 Eimeria mitis
GTGTTTACAACATCTCTGCATAACGTTTGCCTAGCTGTATCAGTGCGACATACAATTCTGGTGTGAGTCTTGCACAACGTAAGCTCCGAGCTACCCAACACTACACGCAGCAAATTTCTGCTTCATATGGGAGTTGAAAAAACGACTTGGGGGGCAATTCACGTTGAGAAAGCTCTATAGCTGGAAAGGACGGCGGCGGGGAAGTTTGAACTGACCATGTGGGGACTCTGTGCAGAGAAAAAGTCTTATAAAGTGAGTGACAATATGCACGGGCATGGGCATCTGCTGTGAAAACATCGTATCAGGCCTGAAGTCAAAGTTTCCTTGAACTCTTCCCTCAGAACTGCAACAAGTTTGTACCGAGGAGGAATAACTATATAAGAGTGCTATACTAAACACACTTGTAATGACGCGCATAGGCTACAAGGAACGAGAAAACTACGTTAAATGGAGAATAAATGGCCAGGGATAGACAACCCGAGTTTTCTTCTATGGGTTGCTTTTGCGAAGCAATACCTCTTGCAGCATGATCTGCCTGCGGTCGGCACAGAAGCCTTCACTGGGCCTTTGTAGGTTGCGTGTAAACAAGAGCAAACGTTCTATAAGTACATTAAGAGATAAAGAACACACCAAACGAAGCTTCGCTGAAGCTTCCTTGTC
>NW_013572330.1:3761-5147 GCF_000499745.2 Eimeria mitis
TGTTGACAACATCTCTGCATAGCGTTTTCCTAGCTGTATCAGTGCGACCTACAACACAACGTAAGCTCCGAGCTACCCAACACTACACGGAGCAAATTTCTGCTTCATATGGGAGTTGAGAAAACGAGTTGGGGGGTATTTCATGTTGAGAAAGCTCTATAGCTGGAAAGGACGGCGGCGGGGCAGTTTGAACTGCCCATGTGGGAACTCTGTGCAGAGAAAAAGTCATATAAAGTGAGTGACAATATGCACGGGCATGGGCACCTGCTGTGAAAGCATCGGATCAGGCCCGAAGTCAAAGTTTCCTCGAACTCTTCCCTCAGAACTGCAACAAGTTTGTACCGAGGAGGAATAACTAGATAAGAGTGCGATCCTAAACACACTTGTAATGACGCGCATAGGCTACAAGGAACGAGAAAACTACGTTAAATGGAGAATAAATGGCCAGGGATAGACAACCCGAGTTTTCTTCTATGGGTTGCTTTTGCGAAGCAATACCTCTTGTAGCATGATCTGCCTGCGGTCGGCACAGGAGCCTTCACTGGGCCTTTGCAGGTTGCGTGTAAACAAGTGCAAACGTTCTATAAGTACATTAAGAGATAAAGAACACACCAAACGAAGCTTCGCTGGAGCTTCCTTGTCTGCACACGTGAGGCTGGCTTGTATTACTAGCCGCAGCGAGGTGCCCTGCAACCCCATTTCAGGATGCCTCCTCACCTGAACACCCAGGCCCTGAGCTCAACGCTCAGCAGGCCGGAGGAGAGGGGAAGGAGGTCATCTGCTTTTGTACACTCTTGCTTTAGGTCTTTACCTACGTTGCAATTCGCTTTCGGCATTGATTAAGGCCAGAGAGCAAGAGTTATGGACAGGCCCAGCGAGGCATGAGGTTGGGTCGCGTACAAACGTTTGCAGACTGTTGCTCTGGTGGGTGTGTAGGGGGGCTTATACCTTCGGATGTGCAGGCTCTTCAGAGCCAATTCCTTCTTTGATGTATTTCTGGCGCCTCCCTCTATCTATTGCTAGCCTTTATACACAGACCGCCACGGGGCTGGAGTGGAGGCCACCAGCCGTTTGAAAGCATCTCAGTTTTTTTTGCAGTCGTGCAGCCCCAGACCGTCCTGTACTAGACAAGAAAAGTAGTCAACACTTGTCTTGAAGATACTATCTACCTCTCGAGCACCCGGGATACACATGCAATGGGCAATAAAACAAAAAAAAAAGAAACAAAAACTAATTAAGTCGACGAAAGCACGGTACTGCCCACATAACAAAGATCTTCGCCATAGACTTCATCCGCATCGTCGAATCATCGCCGTGTTGCGTCTATGCGGCATTTTGTATAGCATCCTTCTCGTTGGGCAGCCAACAATATTTTATAAAGTATCA
>NW_013572330.1:5247-5823 GCF_000499745.2 Eimeria mitis
ATGCGCTGCAACCCCATTTCAGGCTGCCTCCTCACCTGAACATCCAGGCCCTGAGCTCAACGCTCAGCAGGCCGGAGGACAGGGGAGAGAAGTCATCTGCTTTTGTCAACTCTTGCTTTAGGTCTTTACCTACGTTGCAGTTCTCTTTTGGCATTAAGGCCAGAGAGTAAGAGTTATGGACAGGCCCAGCGAGGCATGAGGTTGGGTCGCGTACAAACGTGTGCGGACGGTTGCTCTGGTGGGTGTGTAGGGGGGCTTATACCTTCGGATGCGCAGGCTCTTCAGAGCCAATACCTTCGTTGATGTATTTCTGGCACCTCCCTCTATCTATGGCTAGCCTTTATACACAGGCCGCCACGGGACTGGAGTGGAGGCCACCAGCCTTTTGAAAGCATCTCAGTTTTTTTTGTAGTCGTGCAGCCCCAGACCGTCCTCTATTAGACAAGAAAAGTAGTCAAGGCTTGTCTTGAAGATACTATCTACCTCTCGAGCACCCGGGATACACATGCAATGGGCAATAAAACAAAAAAAAAAGAAACAAAAACTAATTAAGTCGACGAAAGCACGGTACTGCCC
>NW_013572331.1:0-1025 GCF_000499745.2 Eimeria mitis
GAATAGCATGTTTCAGTATATACTCCATGATATGCATAGTAATGAATCATCAGCTAGTGTACTCCCCCACTTACAAGCCCCCACAAATCCTCCAAGCTACTGAATGAGCTGTCTCACCTGCACACACGTGCAACTGCTGTTGTTTGCTGTGTTTATACTTCTCCCTAGATAAACTTTGTTTGCCTCGTAGCTGTAGATACACTTCAATCTTATAAGTGATGCTTCACAAGCCTTTGCTCTTTACGCCCTTCAGAATGACCCGGATGAAGTACCTCCGGCGCCTCCTGATCCAAAGTGAGAGCTGCCTATACACCTGAATTCGGCGCCAGCAGTATACTTCAATGTGCCCACAAAAACTGTATTCGGGGCCTCAGATTCTCCTGTGCACGCCGCGGCAGCTCCGCACGCCATTACTCTTCGCTGGCGGCCCACGCAGTCTATCCATAGCAAGCAGTTCACACACCAGGCAGCCAGAACAGCTGCAGCTGCAGCAGTTCCCATCAAGGAGTATTGTCTGAGTCTCTGCACCGCAGCTAGCAGCAGACAGCGTGGCTACAGGGCCGCTGCTTGTTCTCCCCCGTCTGGAGTAAAGTAGTTTAATGAATCTCATCGCAGAGATTGTCTATTGGAATATCCTGCGGTGAAGAACAGCATGCCGAGACTGCGGGCTCCTAAGCGCATGCATGCATGCATGCATGCATGCATGCAGAGCAGTGAGGTTTGTGCTGCTCTTCTCAGCGTCGCGGCCCAGAACGCAGGAGCAGGAGCTGCTGGATCTGGCAATGCGCAAGTGCTGAGGGGACTGTCTGACGAGAAGGAGTTGTTTTTGTCTCCTCCTGGTCCCCAAGGCTCCACTACAAAACAGCAAAAAGGGACAGAAGAAAACTCTCCTCCCCCCCAAGAAGATGGGCCTCCTCCGCCTAACCTGGCCCTCGTACGCACACAAACTCCGCCCCCAAACAAACAAATATATATATATATATATATATATATATATATATATATATATATATATATATATATAT
>NW_013572331.1:1087-1515 GCF_000499745.2 Eimeria mitis
AGCGGTTTCTCTCACCACCACAACAAGAGCGTCTGTACACACAAATGAGGGCCTGCTTCGGTAAACACTGGCAAAAGAAAGAGAGACAGAGAAAAAAAAAAAAGAAAAAAAGCAAAGACAAAACAAAACGCACAGCAGAAACTGTTGTTGAGTGCATGCATTTGTCTGGGGACTAAACAAAAGGTGACAGAGTTGAGGGAGGTCTTCGTATGTATTGAGAGGAGATGTGTTGCTGCTGCTGCACTTATGTCTCCTTTTTTGTTTTCTGTGTTTCTATGTGTTTCTGTTTTGGGGTGTATTCGACTTGTCTCTTATTTTTTTTGTTGTGTGTATTTTCTGTGCATTGCTTGCTTGCTGGGGAGAGGGGGGGGGGGCTGGTGTTTTCTTTTTATATTTTTTTTTTTTTTTTTTTTTTTTTTTTTTTTTTT
>NW_013572331.1:1813-1884 GCF_000499745.2 Eimeria mitis
GCACCCAAACAAACAAACAAATATGCAAATACAAACAAATACGCAAACAAACAAACACACGTAAACAAACA
>NW_013572331.1:1984-2459 GCF_000499745.2 Eimeria mitis
ACACCCAAACAAACAAACAAATATGCAAATACAAACAAATACGCAAACAAACAAACACACGTAAACAAACAAACAAACAAGTAACAACAAACAAACAAACAAACAAGTAAAAAACAAACAAAAAAACAAACAAAGATAAACAAAGGGACATAAACACAAAGTTAAACAAACAGACGAACAAACAAACGAGAGACAAACAAAGTAAAGCAAACAAATAAATAGAGAAAAGGCAAACAAACAGAAGCAATAGGGGGACAGAGAGAGGGAGACAGCGCATGCGGTGGCCACTGAGACTAAATAAATAATATTTATTTTTTATTTATTTACTTTTATTACACCCAAGAGAATTCGTCGAGATACGAAGAGGAGAATACGAGAGCAGTAACCAAGGCAAAACTACACACAAACCCGCAGATGCAGAGACGAACACAGACAGAGAAAAAGATATATATATATATATATATATATATATATA
>NW_013572331.1:2503-2659 GCF_000499745.2 Eimeria mitis
AGAAAGAAAGCACGGGAGAAAAAGCCGAATACGTTTGAGGCGTTGAGGGAAGTTTGGCGCTTGCATTGCTCTTTGTTGTTGTTTATATAATATATATACACACATATATATATATATATATATATATATATATATATATATATATATATATATATA
>NW_013572331.1:2725-3207 GCF_000499745.2 Eimeria mitis
TATAATATATATATAATATATGTTTGTTTTTCCTCGAAGACAACAGGCCGTTCGGTGGCGGTGAAGATATATGCAGGTTTTCGTACTATGGAGAGAGAAAAGAAAGCATTGATAACACGAGAAGTCCAAATTATGCGTCGACTGCAGCACGAGAATATAGTTAAGTATGGGGGGAGCTTCAACGAGAGCCAAGCTTTATATATAGTGATGCAGCATCTAGGTGGTGGCTCTTTGTATGCACTCGTACAAAAAAACCCAAAAGGAAAACTCTCTGAGGCCTGTGCTCGAAAACTTTTTCTTGATGTAGCCAGAGGCGTTGCTTATCTTCATTCTCAAAAAGTTGTACACCGAGATCTCAAGCTAGAGAATCTTCTCTTAGATGAAAAAGGCACGTTTTTTTTTCTCCTCAAAAACACAACAACCCCACCCCACCACTCTCTTCTTTGCATGCAGACAACAAATATACACACACATACATACAC
>NW_013572331.1:3307-3463 GCF_000499745.2 Eimeria mitis
CTTGTTTCTTCACGCTAACACCCCATGAACGGCATATGCTACCCTTCTTGCTAGCTAGCTGGTCTGTAAGGAGCCCATATAGCTCGCTATCTATGTGTGGTCCACTGGTCACGGGTTGATGAGTTGTGTGTGGTTGAGTGGTGTTGTCAGGGCGCG
>NW_013572331.1:3563-5461 GCF_000499745.2 Eimeria mitis
CTCAGGAATAGTAGCTAGCTACTAGCTAGCTAGTCACCAGCTAGCTAACAAACGCAGAGGGGTTCTCGTTGTTCCTTCATGCTAACACCCCATGAACGGCCTATGCTAGCTAGCTGGTCTGTAAGTGGCCCATATGGCTCTCTATCTATGTGTGGTCCACTGGTCACGGGTTGATGAGTTGTGTGTGGTTGAGTGGTGTTGTCAGGGCGCGTGCGTCTGATAGACTTTGGGTTTGCTAGTTTGTTGAAGCCCGGGGCGAAGTGCAGAATGGCTTGCGGTACCCCGTCTTATATGCCCCCCGAGATATTAAAAAAAAAAGAATATGAAGGGCCCCCAGCAGATATGTGGTCGCTTGGTGTTGTGCTCTACGCCATGCTGCACGGATGTTACCCCTTTCGAGGACAGAAACCAGAGTAAGGTCATAGAAAAGATAAAACAACAACCACAACAAAAAAAAAAAAAAAAAAAAAAAAAAAAAAAAAAAAAAAAAAAAAAAAAAAAAAAAAAAAAAAAAAAAAAAACTAGTGTGATAGCTATTGTATAGACGGCACAACAACACAAAGGTGCTGCTGCTATAACAAGCAGTATTATCATCAGCTACCAGTGAAGCCTCTGCTGCAGCAGCGACAGCTGCTGCAACTGCCGCTGCTGCTGTTGCTGCATCTGCAGCTGCAGCTGCAGCAGGCGGGCTTGAGGTGTACATACAGCTCTGTGCGTGCTGCGGCGCTTATGCTTTTAAGCCCAGAGTTTAATACAAAGGCTGTTCATGTGTTGTTCTCTCCCTGTGTTTGTTTCATTGCATCTCCTAGGGTTTAGGGTTTAGGGTTTAGGGTTTACATTTTGGGGTTTGTTGCGTGCGTGCAGAGAGCTGTACGCGAACATATCTACTGGAGAGTACGTTGTGTCTCAGTCTCTGAGTGAGGAGGTGAAGGCGTTGCTGCAGGGGCTGCTGCTGCTCAACCCCGACTGCAGGCTGAAGGCAGATCAGGTGTTAGCCAGCGCGTGGTGCGGAGCCAGCCCCACACTTCTCCGTTGCTTCTTTGCATGCGTTTCAGCTGTATATACACCCCGTGGCTCTCTCACCGCCACAGCGCATGCAGCAGCGAAGCACCACACACGGGCACTGAACAGCCCCGGCTGCAGCAGCCAGCAGCACCGCCCGGTCTCTGTATCTCTTTTTATTTTTTCTATGGGGACGGCATCTGTCTCCTTTTCTCTCTGTTTGTGTATATGTCTCTCTGCTCCTCTCTAACTGTCTCCACTATATTCTGTTTCCTATAAAAACTCTGTCTCTATCATATGCATATTTCTGCTGTCTCTGTTTGCCTCCTTCTCTGTCTCCTCCTCTCTGTCTCTGTTTGTCTCTGTTTGTCTCTGTTTGTCTTTGTGTGTTCTCTTCTGCTCCCTCCCATCTGTCCCTTTTTATTTTCCCTTGTCTCCTCCTGTTCTCTCATATCTGTCTCCTTTTTTGTCTCTTTCTGTCTCCTTGCATTTCTTTCTGTCTCCTTTCTTGGTCTCTGCTGTCTCCTTTGTCCCCCCTGACTTGCTCTCGTCTCCTTCTGTTGTTCTGTATTCTCACCGAGCAGCAACAGCAGCAACAGCAGCAGCAGCAGCAGCAGCAACAGCAACGCCAGCAGCAGCTGACAGCTGGTGTTGTTGCTTTGTGTCTTTTGTTTTTTTCTGTTTCTCTTTGCTGCTGCTGTCTCCGTTCGCTTATATATGTGTGCGTGGTGTCTCGATTTAGGCTGAAGCTAGCTGAGGACTCTGGGACGAGTGTGGGGCCCAGCAGCAACAACAGCAGCAGCAGCAGCAGCAGCAGCAGCAGCAAGTCTTCACCCCCAAAAGACAGTGGCAGCAAAGGTGTTGCTCATAAGACCAAAGGCCACGACAGCAGCAGC
>NW_013572332.1:0-2500 GCF_000499745.2 Eimeria mitis
TATATATATATATATATATATATATATATATATTTTAATATATATAAAATATATAAAATAAAATATATAACTAACCATAACCCCCCCAACAGAGAGCCGAGAAGAAGAAGTAAAAAGATAAAATAGATATATAAATACAAACAACATATAAACAATAAACACATAAAATAAAACAAATAAAACAAATAAAATAAATAAAATAAATAAAATAAATAAAATAAATAAGATAAATAAAATAAATAAAATATACAATATAACTAACCATAACCCCCCCAATAGAGAGCTGAGAAGAAGAAGTAAAAAGATAAAATATATATAAACAAAACAAAGATATATAAATACAAACAACATATAAACAATATATATATATATATATATATATATACAGAATAAAACAAATAAAATAAATAAAATAAAATAAAATATAAAATAAATAATATAACTAACCATAACCCCGCCAACAGAGAGCCGAGAAGAAGAAGTAAAAAGATAAAACAGATACAAATAAAACAAAGATATAAATATAAATAAATAAATAAATATATATATATATATATATATATATATATATACATGTATAAAATAAAATAAATAAAATAAATAAAATAAATAAAATATAAAACTAACCATAACCCCAGCAACAGAGAGCCGAGAAGAAGAAGTGATAAACAAAACAAAGATATATAAATACAAACAACATATAAACAATAAACACATAAAATAAAACAAATAAAATAAATAAAATAAATAAAATAAATAAAATAAATAAAATAAATAAAATATATAATATAACTAACCATAACCCCGCCAACAGAGAGCCGAGAAGAAGAAGTAATAGCGAGTAGGGCCCCCATTCTCCCTAATCCTTGTGATAGAGAGAGAACCCCAAAAGCAGCACCAGCAGCATCTGCTGCAGCAGCAGCAGCAACGAGTTTTTGTGTGAGGGGCCCCACAGCAGCAGCAGCAAAAGAAGAAGGAAGCAGCAGAAGAAAGAATAGAAAAGGAGTATATATAAAACTTAATATAAGTGTACATACACCCCAAGATATAGATGTTATATATAATAATATATTACTATTTATATTATCTATAAGTAAACCCCATAAAGGTAAAGATAAAGAATTTATAAATTTTATTATAAAAGAAAAAAAACCTAAAGAAGAAGGAGACAGATGGAGTTCTGTCTCTAGTGCTTTATATATAGAAGGTAAAGCATAGTCTGTTGCTGCATGGAGACACCCATACACCCATATAAGTTTTAATAATAATTTATCTATACAACCATCACCATATATAATACCTAATACACCACCCCACAACCCCACACATACTCTATACACCCCAACAACACGATCCCAACAACCCCACACACGATCCCAACAACCCCACACACGATCCCCACCTAACACACTATCCCCACCAACACAAACCCCACATATCTCCTCTTCATCTATCTCTTCTTTATCTATACTATCCCCAGATAATACACGATCCCAACAACCCCACACACGATCCCCAGATAATATACGATCCCCAGCTGCTGTTTTTTCTTCTATAGAAGAAACAACTGGTAGTGGAGAAGAGAGCGCCGCTGCGCTCCTCTTAGATAACGCAGACATTGATAGAATTTATAAAAAAAAAAAAAAAAAAAAAAAAAAANAAAAAAAAAAAAAAAAAAAAAAACAAAAACCCTAAACCCTAAACCCTAAACCCTTAACCCTAAACCCTTTTTTCTTCTCTCAGGGGAAAGATGTATAGCAAGAAGAAACACAGAAACTCTGTGTTGCTTCTAGCTATTAAAAAAAGCAAACTATGCAACAAACACCCAACAAACCCTAAACCCTAAACCCTAAACCCTAAACCCTAAACCCTCCAAGAGCGAGAGGGGAGAAGTATCTCCCTCCTCGCCTAAAACATCTGCTGCTGATCAAAATAAATTCATCATTTATATTAAACGAGAAAAAATAAAATAAAAAACAAAAAAGCAGCAACAAGCTGTGTTGCTGCTGCTGCAGCAGCAAGGGGCCCCCAGGGCAGTAACCCCTCCTCTGTTTTTGTGTGTAAAAGGAAATAAATTTGGGTTTTTATATTCTTTATTCATATTTTTATAAATAAATTAAATAAAATAAATAAATTTCACGCAAAAATTCTTTTTTTTAAACCCTAAATACACTAACACAAACACAGCCGCCACCGGCGGCTGCTGTTGAGCTGCAGATACACCCCAGCTACCTCATACAAAAGAAACAAAAAAAATAAATTAAATTAAAATAAAATAAAATAAAATAAATTATAAATTATTTTATATAAATTTATTCTAATTTATACAATATTTTATACGTAAACTTAACAGTTCATTGATATATAAGGGGGGCCCCCAAACCCTAAACCCTAAACCCTAAACCCTAAACCCTAAATACACCAAGGGGGTCTCTAAACCCTAAACACGCATGAGGCCCCCCTAAACACTAAATACACAAAGGAGATATACTAAGCTAAA
>NW_013572332.1:3960-4430 GCF_000499745.2 Eimeria mitis
CCTAAACCCTCGACATACAAGCTCATGGCTGGGGGTTTGAAATGCATGCGCATCGGGGCAGTTTTCTCCATAAGGTAAGAGCTCAAACCGCCAGGGTATAGGGGGTAGAATTTGTATAGAGTTATTGAGGGTTTGTGTATCTGTTGAGGGTTTAGGGTTTAGGGTTTGGGGTTCAAGATAACTACAAAGAGTATTAAAATCCTTCGTTTCTGTTGCTGCTGCTATTGCTGCTATCCATGCATCCTCTAGCCGCTGCTGCTGCTGCTGCAGCAGCAGCAAACGTCTCTCTCTCTCTTTCTCCCCTGAAGACCAAAACCCTTCTTTATCTAAATCTCTTGCTGCTTCGTGCTCCAGCAGTGATGTCAAATCCTACACACAAACCCTAAACCCTAAACCCTAAACCCTAAACCCTAATCATAAAAAAAAAAAAAAAAAAAAAAAAAAAAAAAAAAAAAAAAAAAAAAAAAAAA
>NW_013572332.1:4461-5188 GCF_000499745.2 Eimeria mitis
CATGCACGTGAGCTAGGGTTTAGGGTTTTCATTTCTAGGGGCCACAATACACTCACCTTATCTCCATTAAAATTAGGGTTTAGGGTTTAGGGTTTAGGGTTTAGGGTTTACGTACAACAATCTTTTGAAAGGTATCATTGAAGCGGCCGGTGATAAACATAGAAGTAGCGAAGAAGGAGGAGAGCGCCACCAGTTGCTGAACCACAAACCCTAAACCCTAAACCCTCGTAAACCCTCGTAAACCCTCATAAACCCTAGTAAGCCCTAAACCCCTGTGTTTAGAGTGTAAAACCCCCGTTTTTTTTCTAGGGTTTGCATCGAGCAAGCTGTATACATTTTGAGGGGTAGGGTTTAATGAGGGTTTAGGGTTTAGGGTTTAATAAGGGTTTAGGGTTTAGGGTTTAGGGTTTTTTACGAGTCTGAGATCCGGGTTATGTTTGAGTATGAATGCTGTGGTGGGTTTAAGTATTTTTTGTGTGGTTTTATTGAGAACAGCAGCAGCAGCAGCAGCAGCAGCTTCTGCTGCTGGGCGTAAACCCCTAATAAATAAAAGAAAATAATTATAATTAGGGTTTTCTCCGTAGTGGTGTTTATCTTCTCTAAACCCTCCAAACAAATCACTCCTATTTATACTCCATTTCGGCTTCGCTGCGCCCCCAGATAAACTTATACAAGAACGACGAAATAAACACCACATCCTCACCTGCATATACACCCCAAATAGTTT
>NW_013572333.1:0-54531 GCF_000499745.2 Eimeria mitis
GGAACCAAATGATCGAAAACAGCCCAAATGCAATTGTTAGACGAATTCGACACGAACCGGTTGCATGCATCAATAGTGTCTCGGGCCCAATTCTCGAACGTGCATACCAAGTCGGCTCGCAAAGGCTCCAATTTTTGTACTCCAATAAGGTGCAACTTCCGGTAGCGGCTGCCCGTCCTACGAAAGATTCTTCTCTATGCACATCCGTTAGGCAAGCTACTATTTATATGCAGGCGGACGCTGGTTTCAGCTGCATGGAACGTCGATACACAGAGCAAAAACAGAGATGTGCGCAGACCGCGCTAGACGCTGGTCAACGCAAGAAGGTCGACGCAACCACAATACTACTTAACCGAGTCGCTGCACTATAGACCGCAACTTGAAGACAAGTACTAACGACGCGCTTTCTACAGATCAAATCTTACCTGCTATGGTGTTCATGTCGACGAGATGCTGCGGCCTCTCTGCACACCCTACACCTACCAGCAGGCAGCTGCACCCATTCACCAGCATCGGGTACTTTTTGCCGCACCAACGTTGCTTTCCTGTACCCGGAGCTACTCTAAGGCCAGCGTCACGAACCACTATCGCCGGAGGTTCGTTACAATGCGTCACGCGTGAGGCCCTCGCCTCCTCTCACTAAGAAAACATCCACAGAAAACCACAGCTCACAAGGCCAGCTAAATGTGCTCAGTGCAATCCAGCTCGGACAACTCGCAGCAATGCACAGTCGCCTACACCTGAAAACCAAGGTGAAACTTCAATCTAGACTCTGTCACGAACTCCTCAAGCAGACGCCATCAAACCATCTGTTTGAGACCTTGTCCCTAGGCGGACCCGCTATATTATATACCATTTAACTGCTCCCTAAGTGCGCAAGGCGGGAATGCCTGCCAAAGGACTCCATCAAGTGCAAGCATCCAGGCAAACACTCTCCACNCAAGCATCCAGGCAAACACTCTCCACCAATTCTCCCTCACACGCCACAGATACAATGCCGCCATGCACCAGCAACACACGTTGCCAATAGTACAGCAAACGTGCACACCGAAACCATGCGTCTGCAGTTTTGGTCTTTCTATATGGCAACACTGCCGTGATTCGCTACGCTTGGCTGAGGGGCCTGTCAACCGGCAATACAAAAACATCTCCTACGCCGCGAGCACAGCATGCACCCACTTGTCTGAGCCCTTGTTTCAACCTTATTTCATGCAATGCCATCAAACCCAATAGCATCGGTTGGAAAGAAAATTGTCCACCCAAACGCCAAACGCCTACATTCTAGGAGACATTAACAAACGAAACCACCGTGGTAGGGTATATATAGATTTGCAACGAGCATCTGCGCTGCGTCTTCTGCGCGTGTGCGTGCGTCACCAACCCACCAACCCCCATGGGCATGCTCAAGAGGACATGCGAAGAAATCAAATAAGCCAAAACTGACCAAGCGCAAATGCTGCACGAATTCGACGCGAAAGGGTTACATGCATCAACAGCGCCTTGCGCCCGCTCGTCGAAAATGCATACCAAGTCGGCTCGCAAAGGCTCCAATTTTGTACTCCAATACGGTACAACGTCAGGTACCGGCTGCCAGTCTTTCGAAAGTTTCTTCTCTATGTACATCCGTTAGGCAAGCTACTATTTATATGCACGTGGACGCTGGTTTCAGCTGCATGGAACGTCGATACACAGAGCAAGAATAGAGACGTGCGCAGACCGCGCTAGACGCTGGTCAACGCAAGAAGGACGAGCCAACCACAATACTACTTAATCGATTCGCTGCATTATAGACCGCGACTCGCAGTCAAATACTAAAGACGCGTTTTCTACAGATCAAATCTTACCTGCTATGGTGTTCATGTCGACGAGCTGCTGCGGCCCCGCTGCACACCCTACATCTACCAGCAGGGAGATGCACCCATTCACCAGCATCGGGTGCTTTTTGCCGCACCAACGTTGCTTTCCTGTACCCGGAGCTACTCTACGGCCAACGTCGGTAGTGCTCACCTGAAAACGGGCCACCAGTTTTCCCACTGCAGAAGCCTTCTGCATTGTCTTAGAACGCGTACCCAAACAGCACAACGGTGAGAAGAGCCCAGCAGCATGGCCCAAAAAGCGTCAAGCGTCCAAGTTATTTTCTGACACTGGACCGCAAACACAATTTCCGCTTGGGTGCGCCAAAAATAAGTCCTCGGCCGGGTTCAATTCTAGATCCCGACCAAACACCGTAAGGCTCTCGCACATAAAATCCTGAATGGTCAATCGGTCCCCAAGCAAGCAGCTTACTGAGAACCACATGCAGCATGGTGTGAAACTGCTTCACATTCTTTCGAGGGTACGCGACTTTTCAATATTCCCGGGTCACTTCATCAAGCATCACTACATACTGCTTTTCTCTTCAGGTTAATGCAGCACGTACGAGCTGGAGGCATTCGGCAGAGCCGATGTGTGCAAATACCAGAAGGTGCTGAGTCAGAAAAGAATCGCAGGGTTCTAGAAAGTCGTCGGTCGACGCGTACGTATCATACACGTGCTAGAATGCACGTTGCGAAAGTGGACAATGATTTGCGCACTTGCTGGAAACCGAGGAATGAAGCATACCGAGAAGTGCATCTTCAGTCAGATAGGTATTCCGCATTCACGTCGATATGCCGATTCCTTCAGCTCCCCTATCAATCATAGGAGTATTCTGGCCACTTTGTTGAGCCGCCAGCCTCTGCATCTGTGTCTTAAAGCAGAGCAGCATCAGGTACAACTCCAAGTACATGAGCAGTTGAGGTTTGAAGTTTTTTGATGCGTGCTCATGCCGTTCAACACAGTAACAGCGCAACCGATGGGCATGACAACTGGGACGAGCCCTTCCTGTCACTCGTAGATAATAACCATGGGCGTTTTGCTGTCCTATTAAAGCCGGGAAGTGTACACGCTAGCTTAAGCTCAGGCATGCTCACTCCATTGCAAAGGAACCTGCGTCATTTTCCTGCGCGTTTCTGATCACTGTAAGGGCATTACCATGGTGAAGGATAGCAGTTTGCGACAGTTCCCTTGTTCGAACATCTGCGCTTATTGGTCAGCATGGTACGAAGATTAAAGGAGGGCAAACATTTAGAGACAAAACATGGACGCAGCAGGTGTGCTAACGTCTTACTGGTAGCCTGAGTAATTAAGAGGGACAGTAAAGTAGAAAACATGTAAGGGCTCAATAATGCATATCTAATAATAAAATGCATGTGTTCACTAATTTGCAGGCGAGTCCTGAACCGTCGAAGGCCTACGTTGTGGAGGCTTCATACACATACGTGACTGTTCAAGGCCTAGTGCCACTATGTCCAAAGGTCTGCAGACTTACTGCCAGCACGTTGCTGTGTGATTCGTGCTGCGCATCAGCGTACTGCACGAGAAAAGTCGCCATCGAAGGAAATGGACCTGCGAATGCCAAACGCTTTGGGAAGCCGTGCGTGGATAGATGCTCTTCAGGGCCGTATGGCACCTTCAGCTATGGTTAACACGAATTCCTTGAAAACTGCAACTCACAAGTCACCTCGCATGCGCTCATCGCACGTACGTTCTGCCAATCAGCACGCAGTGCAAATAGCGGATAGCGCGTCTGAGCTACTCATCGCCATTGCCGCGACTTAGCATTCAGGGCAGCGCTTTACTTCCCAGTAGCTGTAGAATCGAAAAAGCACCTTCCGGAGCGATGAGGTGCGTACTGTAGCGTGCAAAACAAATCTATTTCTGAAAGCATTAACCCAAACTTCAAAATGGTGCTCTGCAATGATGTGGTGTTCATAGGTGATCTGACGTTGGTGTAAATGCTCCTTGTCTGCCACTACACCCAGAAAAGCATACTTTGTACCATTTTTCCGCAACGCCGACTTCGGTTCGAGTATGAAGCAAGCCTTCGCGACTGCCTGCAGTCATCTGTGGGCAAGAGGAGACTGCAGTCGACCTACATGCTAGAGATACTCAGTATAAAACGCCTTGTGATCGACATTTTCCGAGCAACGCACCCGTGCATTCAGGATAAAAGCCCTTGAGACCAACTTGTGGTTCATCAAGGAGCGTACATGAAAACGCGAAGCCTCTTATGCTACAGTCTAGTGTCCAACTGCAGAGCCCCTGACTCAGTGACGGTTCTCTTCACGGGGCGTTGGAATATCAAAAGGGAACTGCTGGGGATAAGGAAACAGAATAGAACTCTTCCGCAGGAATCTGATCCGCCGTGTGCAGCCGTCGACGGGATGAGTGCGGCGACCCCCCCTCCGAGTAGTCAATGTTGAGTGTCTTAGTTAATAACATCCATGAATTATCCCGTTAATCATATCGGCGCCGCGTTCTTGTGCGACGAGCAGTTGAGGCAGACTACATTTTGTTCAAACGTAAGACAGGTTGCGCACCGTGCTGCGCATTAAAGCCTGCAGAAAAGAGGTGCCGAAAATCGTATGCAGACTATTTTTCTTGCCCGTAGCTGCGCACGTACACAGCCACTCCAACATGTTACTTCGCTGAGGACAGCTGCGAGTTGACACCAGCACATTGGTCCCCCAGTATTCACTTAACGGGAAGGATACTTGAAACAACGGCATTTTAAGCTCATGTGCAGCTCAGCAAGCAGTTAAGGTGCTCCGCAAAACGGTTAGATTTTAGGAATATCGAGGATAGACTAAACCAGCTAGTGCCTTGCCCGCTCCCTATATGTGTTTGAAACCCTGGCTTCGGACCCATCATCGCTGTCACATTTTCAGGCAGTTTGTAACTACATTTCGCTTTGTACAGCGCATCCTCATGCAGGCACAATGAGCATTGCCTTAGCATAGTTCCTTGGTCGTATTGGCACGTACAAACTGGTGTAGGCCCAAACACAGGGGAATACTGATGCATCCACCATTGTACTAGGACAAAATCACATTTTTACTGGACATCCTTGCAATACTCGCAAGTAATCATCGCCGATCCTTTGCTCCACTCCACACACCCAGAGACAAGGCACGCGTGCCGCAATTTTTCTAGCGTGCATGCTGACTGATTATGTAACTGAAACAGACAGATATCCACAAACACAAAAATATTTGACAGACGATGTAAGCAAACGTTCTTGAACTGCCTAGGTCCCGTCGAGCCAAGCAGTTGCACATACAAACTGAGAGCGCGCAGGGCTATGGACGTAGGCTGGCGCTGTAGAGCACAAATGATGTGCAGTCTGGTCCAGTGCACCGCTTCCATGCGACACCCCTCTTAACAATAGTTCCGGGAGCATTTAGCGAGTTATAATATTATTTGCAGTGAGAGCAGAGCATATTTCTTCTCGATACATTTGTGCAAAAACAAACACTAGCCCTAAAATTTCTATGTGCGCTTCTTTGTCTTCCCATGGAGAACCGTCAAAGACTTACGTTCTGCAGCGACAACACGCTACGTGATCGCATGGAAACCGTGCGACTCCCCGCTCTAACAGTTCCACATCAGCAGGAAACTGCTCTGTGAATCACCCAGCTTATCTGTTGACCAAGGTGCGCCGGTTGTAGACACTGCCACAACGCTCTACAAACACTATTGCTTATAATGAGGGGGTTGGAATGACAAGTTCCTGGCGCTGCTGACCCGTTTAGCCAATATCCCCATACCTCTGCATTTAAGACAACGTTAACGTTTAGTTACCAGTGCTGCGCAGAGGCACCCACGTAGCAATTTTCATGGGCGCCACGGTGTGCAAAATCGCAAGACGCACCCTTCACACTGCACGCCGTTGAAAGAAGTGCTTTATCTGTTGCATGGCTCGCCCTTTTGAACTTGCTTATGGAATCGCTTGCTAATCGCCAGTACGAGCATCCGTTGCCAATGTTACCGTTTCAGTGTCGGTCCCAGTGTGCAGCTGGCGCTTGTCGTGAATGTGCAGCCAGCGAAACAGTGGTCATTAACTATGCAAAAGCAAAGCCCTGCTTACGCCTCCTTTGTGGAATAAATACTGGATACCGGATGACAGCTTATTATGCGTTTCTTGGATGTGCTACGTGGGGCGCCAATGCATGAAGCTCGCGTTTTGCACGCTTATATGTTTTAACGCCCTGTACAGAGAACGCTTTCATAGTCTGCAACTCGGGTTCCCGATGGTTGGAGCATCCAAACACGTTAGACCCACAAGTAATTCCTCACTCTCCTGAAAGTATTTCGTATTTGCTTTCGAAGTTCGGAAGTAATACTAACGTTGCCAAAAAAGCGGCTGGGGTGTTTGAAGGCACCGCATTCGTTGCAAAGGCTGAACTCCGTGATGGAATAAGAACGGAAGGATTCTCAGTACTGCATACAAATCCACATTGCGTATGAGGCATGGTGTATGCGTGACTGGTTGTTTATACGGTAGATGCTGCGCTAAAGCGTTCCTTGGACGTGCTTGCCCTGAAGATCAGAAACAAGCTTCTGTGGGGTTTAGAGGTATCGCGGTAGTTACAAAGGCTAATAATAAAAGAGCGGATGGGTGGATATAGGACATCAACGATGTCTCGGGTAACTACATAGTCGCATACCTTCATTTATTTGAAAAGCACGTCTCTTCCAACAGACGATGACATGTGCTGTCAGTGCTTAACTCACGATCTGCATGTAGCCTAGAGTCATAAAACGGCGAAGTGGTCTGCTGCGTGCTGAGACCAGTGCGTTGGCGTATGATGCACGTGCATATGTTGCAGACAACGAGTTGTCGTTCTCTATTACTAAAAGCCTCGGTAACGAGATAAAGTTATCCGGATGGTGGTGGTAGTCAAATATTTAGAATATAGCGCACAAGCTGCATCGTGGAGTTTCGCGAACGGGATCAAATTTATCAGGTACCCTTCGCGTGAAATAAACACGCAAGTATTTGCAGACTACGACAGTACTCATCTGCAACCTGTATGAATGCGCATGCAGGAATTGTGCATGACTGCATGCCTCGTGCATGCTCGGTCATGTTTATTGCACTTCAAAAGCAGACGGATCTCCAAGCCACGTACATGCGTGTTGGCTTGCCGAAAACTGTGATGGTCTTCCCATATCATAAGGGAGTTGGTGCAAGGTGTTGGTTTGACTGTGTCCTGTGTGAGTCTTTGCCGCATGTTGGCTTCGGCGATCGCAACCCTACACATGTCAGCCAATAGTAAGAGTACGCGGCAGTGTCTGGCATTCTATTTTGCAATATATTTTGCAACGTTTGGCAGCCGTTTAGTGCAATGCTCTTGATTGCAGGGTTACGCCCCAGCTTCGATGAAATAACATGGATATTGGACATGAACCGCATTTTTTGATAGGTGTGTCCAGAACTAATTCGAAAAAAAAACAGGCGGCCCCAATAATGAAGATCAATCTCGACACCAGCAAACGCACAAACTAAATGACGCCATGCATTCGGTAAGTCGGGCAAAAGCCAATCCACTTGAAATTCTTCTCCGTAACGAAATAATATCTATTAGCAGTTGCATGGCTACGAACTCAAGAGCGTGGTAGTACTATGGGTGAGTTGGCTTGAAGGTCAGATATTTCGCCGCCAATGGTAACTCACTTCCGGTAGTTTCTCCTTCTGACCGCGTTATTCTCACTATAAACTTCAGATTTTTCCGCAGTGCACGTCAAGCATATAGCAGAAAATTCCGAGACGCAGAAGCCAGAGAGATGTGCGTAAAGGAAAATGGACGGAGATGCACAAGCTTCAAACTCTGTCATGTATAGGCGCTCAGCAATTTGTTTTCCCCTTGGTGAAGTAGCAATTTGAGCGAGCGCTAACTGTAACTGTATCGACGCCGTAGAAACCTCTGGCCGCGAAGGCGGGAAAATGTCGATAGTGTTTTATAAACGGGAAGCTGCCTCTAGTCACCGCGGGAAGTATGGTTGTCAATCGATTCCGTCTTTCAGAGTGAAGAACGCACAACCTGAACCGTTTGGAGCGCCTACAAGCGAGCACCGTCATGCCATGTTCCCACGTGAAAATTGTCCGTCTTCAGAGGATAACGCTACGGCGTAATTGAGACCGGCTTTCGGAATGAGGAGAAACATCTCACTGCATGGACGCAAAGCTTACATACTGAAGCAAAGAGAAATTCAAAAGTCAGAAACGTGCACAATGAAGGCATGCAAAGATAAGGTTCTTCTGCATACAGGTTCCAGAAGCAACAGTATGTGTGGGGACGCAACTTGTTGGGTGTCCCGAGACAGCGCTGTACTCTGCACGTTCAGCCTGATTACTCGGGTTCTGATGGCTATCTTTTGTACTTCAAGCCACTAGAAATAAACGGCAATCGAATATACCCGCATTTATCATCGACCTCTCCAAGCCCGAACAAGCATCTCGCTTGAAAACAGCTTGCCAGACTGCACGCCGTTCGCAATAGCAGCGCAGTAGTCGAAGCAAATGCTTCGTGAACCTCTTCAGAATAAATTAATATATACGGATTGTGAGTTTGGGCATGAGACTTTTGGACGGCACACAACCGTCGGCTTACTCCCTAGAGCCGCGCCGAACAAGTAGATGCTAATAATCATGAATAGGCATGCGCATCCCTATTAACGGACTGCTAAGCATCCCACGGCAGTGGCTCTTTAGCAGTAGTATACGCTCGGCATCCGTGCACCAGTCCTGCCAGCAGTAGCGTTGGTTCTGCTGTTGCCGTCTTCAGATTAGGGCGGCGACAGCACCTTACAATCTGTTACAAGCAGATCATGCAACATGCACTCGTGCACCTTCTTTGTCGCAGCAAGAGCAGACCAACCCGCAAATCGCAACGCTCCGACCGGTGGTTGTAGCGTACAACCTGCGTCGGTGCAGCCGAAATACAAGCACTCACCAACTGTTTCTCTACCTGCCTGCACGGGTAGAGAGATGCGCACCGAGAGCCAAACCTCGCAAATGCGACCTCAAGGCACGGCCGACTGCATGAAGCGGTTGCATTCAGGGCACGAACAGTGGCGTGTGGGTGGGCGGTCTACTGCTTGTATTTCTGGCACGTAACGTCTCTGGAGCTTCCTCATTCAAGTGTAGGCGTTTGTTGCACAACTAGGTGAGGCAGTAACAAGTAGGATCAGCCTTAATAGCCTCAACATTTTAAATGCATAACAATAGATGCAACTGAAAGAGGCAAGCCAAAGCGGTACGTCATGCAAGTTAGGATCCGACTGAGCACCGGCTGCAATCTGGGCGCAGGTTCGCTCGTGCCGCTCACAAGCTAAGGGCATTTGGTAACCCTCTGAGCGAAGCGCGTGCATGAAGAACGGTTAACAATAATCAACCTATCGAACAAAAACGTGGGGCGTGGAACTTAATACGAAGTCTACGGTGTGAACAACAAGGTGTAACAGTTGCCTCTAGCCACAAATTGCTGCAGGTTCTTTGCAGCCGAGACACGTCTTCGAGTCGTTAGACGAGGTTAACCAGCGTAGCAATTACCGATGCACCCCGCATAAAAGCAATTCAAAGTGTGCGTGAAGGTGAAATCAAATGTACGTCCAGCGTTGTCGGCGAGTTACTAGGTCACCGCTCACCAGGGGCCCAAGGCTGCTTTGAAGGGAGCGTAATCCAGGAGTCCGGCAGTCGAGCACTGACCCCCTTTGTGATAACACGCATCGCCACAGGGAAACTCACCGCCTGGGAAGCATGATCCGTTTCGCTGAACAACCTCAGCGGAAACAAGATCAGCCTTCGTGTGCGCGAATTCCTGAATTTAAATGGTTTGGGTTGGGGACCGCAGGATAGATTCCAACCCACGAGACGTTCGACGCACGAAACATTCAAGGAGTGCAGAAAACGTCTGGTAGCGGTTGGAGATACGTGGTCCCGCAGCGGCATGCGTTATTATGAAGGCGGTCAGAGCTAGATTGTCGAGAACCGAGAATCGGGATCCTGCTTACTCGGGAGCAGCCTTGTGTCACTGGAGACCTCCTAATGCACTCAAAGGCCTTGGAAGTGTATTTTATTACAGCTTGCTGCAGCACACACTCTTATGTTTTCCCTGTTCTTCTGCGGAGCGGCACACTCAAGTAGTAGCAAGCGCAGCGCGCTGATTTAACTGCTAGCCATGACGGTACGGGATCAGTGCTGCTGCTTTGAGAGAGAAATGAAACGGTGCCCAAGAAAGGCACTCCGTGGGCAGGCTAGGTGGTCGGAAGAATATTTACATACCGCCTGGAATGCGCGTTTGTAGGCAACCCTGGCAGCTGGAGGAGATGCCCGTGCGCAGGGACTATATCCAAATGTTCAGCGGCGCATTTGATTGTGCCTATAGCATCCAGCCTCTCCTCACGAGCTGAGCATCAGGCATAAAACAATGATGATTAGTCATGCAGTCAACTGCAGCATTCGAAGATCCTAGAACGTCGCAGCACTAATTCGTTGGGTAGTTTGACGTCGCGCATCAATGCTATCCTGCAAGCGCTCCTGATCAGATGTGAAACGCGCAAAACCTCACTAGCTATGTGAAACAAAAAACACATTGTATCGGATGTCGGGGAAAATGCTCTACGCGATACGACACTGCTCTAAACTATGCATTTCCGACACGGTCAACCCAACGCCGGTCTGCACTAAATGAAGGTGGATGGTGTTCAAAGGCATGTGTTCCGCTCACAACCTGCAACATCGGGAGATTTTGTAGGGGGCTGCTGCATGCTATGCAAGGAAAAAAGCGTTTCCGTTTCGAATGCAGTAGGGCCTCGTCGCACGGAGCTGAGAAGCATTCCATCTAATGCCGAGCAGTCACTCTAGATTAGTGATGTCCCCTGCCGACTCTGGTGCAATTCATGGTTTTCTACTAGACACAAAAAAAATCGGGCTATCCCTGTTCGCTGTAGATACGCTCAGCACGGTGAGACCGCGAGAAGCGCCGAAGCACATCCAAAAAAACATACGACCTGCGCCCGTCCAACAAAAAGAGTTACCCGACGTAGGCGGATGCAGCCACCTACAAGGTACTAAGCGTTTAATCGCACTCAAGGACGAAGACTAAAAAGGCATCGTGCAATGCGCAGACAAAGCATCCACTGAGACGTTTTGCGTGCACAAAGAAGCGGTGTGAGCTACCTACGGTGTTGTCGCTTATTCCCATTTTCCGGCTTGACTCTCCCTGCTTTAGCACAACATCAGAGTACTGAAAACGCGTTTCTGCGCGTGTGATGCCTTGCGACAACAGCCATATACCTGCAGTCTCCCTCTGGCAACCCGGAAATGCAGCGCAAAGCGTGTTTAGGTATTCGTGCGTGGCTGCGTACACTCTGGTGCACGTGGACCCCAGTATAGTAACGCCTTAACTTCATCCTCTGCGAATCGGATGATTGTTGGCCATTGTTATTCGACAAATGGGAATGGTATTGATGTTGACAGTTTTGCTGGCCAGCAGGCAGTTTCTTCTGCAACACCAAATTACGGGCAATGTTTCCACACGCGTTCTCCAATTCGGCCTGCTGCAGTAGTAACAAGTTTCTTTGTTGCCGCAGCTGCTTCTGATGAGGCTGAGTGGATATTTTCGACTACACACCAGCTTCATATTTAATGTACACCAGGTGGCTGCCGGCATGAGGAAGCGTGCACCATGCGCCGTCAGGCCTGTCTACTATTTTCTTGGGTAAATGTTCCCGTCGGAAAATGGCGACAAAGTTCTAGCTTTGCCGTAGCAACTGGGTCAGAAACGTGTACTTCTTGCCGCTCATCTATATCAATTATATTCTGTATAAACAAGTGCAACGCAAAGTATCCCACCACCGAATAGTCTGTGAAAAACGCTTGTGAGCAAAGCACATATTCCAGGAAACATGTCAATCCCTTCCAAAAGTCACAAAAGCCACAAACCATTGGGCGATGCTAGGTCAGACATTCACGAGGAGATGGCGTACCTTTGGAAGCATTGAAACCCCTCCATAATGCCATGAAGTGTTTAGCACTGGCACACAGCCCTCTGCACAGTGCCCTTTCATCAGGCAACCTGTTTTTGGCATAATTGCGAGCCGCTTGCATTGACAGTCAAGCAAGCAATGTTGTGAACCCAACGTAACGCTCTTGTGAGCGTGAGCACGCACTAGCTTGACGTTCCATACCCTACTTGCTGAGAGCCTTCTAGCCTCAATATCTGGTCTTTTTGGCGTCGAAAACTCTCATACAGTGCGGAGATCAGCACGCGGGAAGCGTCCATTTAGTAGACTCCACACAAGCCTGCTGTGCTTTATGCGGAGTTGCATAGAGGGCTAGCACTAGGTGCACTGCTGTCCTCCCCCCGTTACGCGTGGCATATCTCTCCTTGCCCACTATGTACGTAAGATCCGGGCTTCCTTCTTTTGCAAAAGCATCTTCTGCCAATGTCTGGCCAGCGAGGTGCATGAACACAGCATACTTCCTGAACACAGACCAGTATGTTATCTGCTTTATTGTATGCCCTGAGCCAACGTCTTCCGCCGCTGCCGTTATGCGCTCAAATCTCTGCCCGCCTGCGCGTAATGATGGTCTTGCTCCTTTGCCAAGTTCTCCCGCACGCGCTACGTCTAAAGGAATGCCTATCACTGCCATTCACCCAAACGGAAGTGCTTCGTCGGACGTAAAAATACCACTTGTAAACTACGCTCACTAGCTGCAAGTGGCCGCCGTCTTGAAATGGTTTCTGCCTTCGGTCATCTTGCGGAAGTGTTCGCCTTGATATGGCTAGAAAGGGCAGAGGACCCACTAACAGTATTCTGCCGACCAGTTCATAGTCGACTTCAACACCGATTCGCAAGCGTTTGCACTCCATAAACGCAGAGCTCAGCATGTATACAAGCCGCGCATTGTATAAAACAGTCTCTATAGAATCCTCTTAATACTGCGCCCCCGCCTCTGTACAAACGCGACATGTCGAAGGGTCCATGAAAATCTTCGGGGGAACGCCGTTCTTCTAAATATCTTGTGTCTGCACAGATATCCGCTAAAATGTCAGTTATTCAGTACCTTCTCTGCAGGGAACTGGCAGACGCACACACTAGCGGTTTTTGAACGCTACTGCACACCTCCGGTTTTTAGTTTTATCGTGCTTCAGGCGTATGCTGTAATGGACTGCAAACCAGTCTACGCAGGCTATAGGGGACTACTGTTAACTCTAGCGGGTCAGGTAGTCCAAACACGGGCAAAACGTTGTCCGCGACTCGGAACATTTCCATGCGAGAAGCGGACGCAGTGTTACCACGCAGAGGCTTCATTGATTTCTCGTCTTTAAGACGTTCCCAAGCACCCAGGCCCAAATGGCTTTTATGGCTCTGCAGCACGCTGACACGCACTCGGTGGTGAACCCTCATGCGGCCATCCCTGCTTCCGAAGTGCTCTCATATCTCTGGAACATCATGCACCTGTGCCCCACGATAATAAGAACCAACTATTATTCCGCAGTGTCGTTTCAGAACCTGTCTTTTCTTCCAGTCTCAACAGTGGTTTGTTTGCATCTGCGGTGGAAGCGCACTTGCTTTTTTGCGGAGCCGATACTGTTTTACCTGCCAAAACGCCTTCTCCAGGCTTAAGTATTCTTTGGAACGCAGTACGGCTGTGGCATTACTAGCTGAATATAGTCATCCACGATTTGCGCAAGTTACAGCAACACCGCAAAAAGGATTGCCTCCACTGTCACGTCGAAAGTTGTCGTAGCGCTTGCAGCTCTAGATTCCAGCTGTCTATTGCTCAGGCTTTAGACATACAGTTGGAGGAAACGAAAAACACACTACCAGATGATTGACTGCTCTTGTGTATGCCTGGGCCCCCGAGGTTCTCTGAATGCCCAGTGTTACATGCCCTTGAGTGATGGCCCAGCCGCAACTGAACGCCTTCCGAATACGTTTCGGCGGTAAACAAAAATTCACGTTTTCCTACGTCTGCAACATTCGCCTCCTTGGAGGCGTAGAATACCTTTGGATTTGTGGTAATCGATGCCGACGTGTTGGGCACCCGCTACGCAACTTTCAAAACAGTACAGCAATTGGTAGCGCAGCGCAACCAAGCCCTAGAAATGTTTGACGTTTATTGCTGCACATGCTTGGGTGGAGATGCCCTG
Source organism: Eimeria mitis (assembly GCF_000499745.2). NCBI lineage: Eukaryota > Apicomplexa > Conoidasida > Eucoccidiorida > Eimeriidae > Eimeria > Eimeria mitis. The sequence goes on from NW_013572333.1 coordinate 14,025, forward strand.
TTCAGGGTCAATGTTAGCTTCGTCGCTCACTCTCTGATTGACGCGCCCTGCTACCGATAGCTTTACTGACGCATGCGGATAGCTCCCTTGTAAGACTCGGCCGTATTTACTTTTAGTGAATCACCTCCAACCTGAGCATTCCAGGCACAACACGGGGGTGTCCGTCTTACGATGACTTGGGCTAACTCAGGGTGTTCACGGATTAAACGTATCGTTGCTACTAACCAGGTGGAGCTGGATGCCAGGTCAAGCACACGTCGAGATACAGAAGTGCATGAAAAGATGGAATTTTCCGAAAGCGCACTCCCTGGTTATCCCCACCGCAGTAGGCGACGTCGACCCATTAATCGCCTGCAGTATGCCAGCATATTGAACACTGTGTGTATAAACGATTTGTCTACAGTGTGGACCGATGTCGACCTCCCCTAGCACCCCAACACCTCCGAGAAGCATCAGTCACTTTTTCGCGCTCCAGTCGCCGTAAGGTTAGCACCGTTCGGCGACTGCGAATACTGCACAATGCTCAGTCGATGAAAACATTTAAACAAACATGCACGCTGATCGATGCTCGATTCCTGTTGCACTGCGCTCTGTAGGGAACGCCCTGGCTTCTTACCGCCTGGGAATCAATCCTGTGCAGTCAGATGATCACATCATACCCTTGCTCGCTCTCCGATGACTCATTCCGACTACACGCCAAAGAGTCCTGGTAAAAACTCGGCGTTCTTGCATCTTTCGAAGTGCCTACTGATGCTGTTTAAAAAAGATGCTTGCATACCGCCGTAGCGTATCTTGGTGAGGGGTCACTGCTTGTCGCTTGATCCTGACGTACAGGCTACAACGCCTCCATCATCTGCAATTCTAGAGCTCAATTTGCCAGGAGAAGTCAGATTTTCCCTCCTACCCTCACTTGCGAGACGTTATGTCTGCTGAAGCAAATGCACGGCGACTCACGATCCAGATATTCCACCAAGTTCGCGGACACAGGGCTTGTTGACGTCTACGGAGAAAAGGATATTTCCACCTAAGATCCCGCCTTTGTAACGCTAATGCCGGGTCTGAAGTCGAACAAGCGAGCAATTCCTTATCAACCCGCATATTTCTAGCGGCGCCAATCTTTGGGGTAACTCGCAGTGTACGCCTATGACCAATATGCATGCTTCCGTGTATTAAGTGCATATTTGCGCGCCTGAAGAGGTCTGCCTCTACACACTGTGTCACTTCTGAGTAACCACAGTCGCTCACATTCTACAGATGTGTCGTCAGGCGTATCCAACACTAGAATGTGCTCGAATGAGTACTTTGCTGCCAATTTTTGGGAGCGGTTTGATACTGCCACTTCCTTATCAACGAAATTCTGTGCCTCAGTGGTGGCAAAGACAGGCACGTCAGTCAACGCTGTCGAGGTTGCATAGGTTATTGCGAGTCAAACCCAGAGGGGCTCTCGAGAACGCGAATAAATTACGTGCATATTTACACACGCCATAACCAATGTAGCGATTGCTCAACCTGCAATCTCACACAACGCCTCTGCCGGGCGCGGCAAACCAGTCTCGAGCTAAGCACCCCGTCGCCTCCCAGTACTTTCACTCCGAGGGCTTGAACCCAACGCACCCTGCTCTCTAGAGGAAAGCTTTTCCGTTCTGTATCTCTTCGCTGAGAAGCGGACTTGATATTTTAGCCAAATTCCTTGGCAGCCGCAGTCCGACGACACACTGTTAAGTAGTCCTGCGCAGCCATCTTTGCACATAAGCTTCATCCAGTCACATACAACCAGCAACAGCAATGCTTTGCATCGGCGTTGCAGCGCCCCCCTTTGTCTCCGCCCTCTTCCCTGTCCTCACGACTGAGCGTGCAGTAACTTTGGCATTTCAAACAGTCTTGACGGCCACAGCGCATGTGCCAGACCTCTTAGTTCGTCATATAAAAACGTCAGGGAAGAAGCATACCATTAACCATGAAGGGCTAAGCGACGCATACAGCCTGCACCACGGTGACGCCAACCCTTCGAAGCCTCTTGCTAGCCGCAAGATTGCTAGTGGTCTTCATGTTACTCGAGTCCGTTCATAAAGCGAGCATCATAGAGCAACCAATCCTTGGGCGACACTTCCTTGCAAGACGCATACGCCCATCCAGTCCCAGCCTACTCCATCACCTGACTGGCCGCTCCGTAACTGCAGAGCAGCATGCCTATTCACCTCTAATATTGTACATAATCTGACGTGTTTCCTGAAGCTGTTTGAACTTTAGCGATTGCACTTGTGTCCCGTTGCAACAATGAAGGCCAAAGTGCTTCGTCGCCGATATTTGCATCTGCATGTTGGTTCTTGTGTCCAAGCAAATCTACGCCACGCCAACAGTTCCGCAAGCTAATACAGGCACTTTGCACAATTCATATAAATAATCCCTTGCTTTAACGAGTAGCTGTCGGGCGCGTAGGCCCCTGCATTGTGGGCAATTGGAGCGATAGCCAACAAGACAGCCAGGTAGCCGACTATGCGAATTCTCAATCCATTCTCCTCCAAGTTCGTTTTACAATGCGGATAATGCCTAGCCTGTGACATAACTCGCCGGCACTGCCAGATATGATCAGCGAAAACCTCACTACTATATTTTTAATCTAGGCCAACCTTTCAGTCGCATGCATGTCGCAAGCTCACCTATCGTACACTGCTACATATAATAAAAACTATCCCACGCTGTCACGGCATAGACTTATAGAGCTCCCAAAAGGTGCGCACAACAGGCGATACAGCCTAACCTGCAGTCGGATTGCATTCCGTCCAGCACAACCGTCTGTAGCGTTTGTCTGTTAGCATGTTTTTGTCCAAGTTAACGCAAGTACACCTTCGTCCATCGTCTTAATGCAAGAATGCATAGCAGCAGCAGCACTCTGAATGCCAGCAGTAGGCGAAAAACCCACGTTGCAGAAACCGAAAACGCCATTTAGAGCTGGTAGAGCTAGGGTTACAAAGTGCAAAGGAACAGTCTTTCTCCGTGACTGTGGCCATGTGCGACGCACAAACTGGAACGTCAACACAGAAGAGGGTTTTAATCCCTTCACCACCAAACGCTGCGCTTCTTAGCTACCTTTCAATAAAAACTCAACATCCATCGCATCACTACGGAATCATAGAGCAACTGCCACCTGGCAGGAATTTTTATTCCGTGCGGCCAGTACATCTCTGTCCAGTCATAATACTCTGCATCACTTCCTCGGCAAGCAAACTTTACCTGAAGCCCTCCAGCTCTATCCACCCCAAACATTCTGCATCCGTTCCTTGGCTATGGAGCCTCTTTTGAAGCTGTCAAATGTTTGTTTCCCAGCCGCAGATCCACTTCCTGGGACTAAACGGACGGTTAAGGGCCCCTAGCCCAGCCAGCAGTTGCAGTCGACAACAGATTTCGGCTCGTGCACAATCGTCTGTACGACCCTGAAGACTTTCTTACACACCTGTGTTTACTCCTCCGTAAGCATAAGTACGATGAAAAACCTTACAACCATGCTGATATGCAGTGAGGTTAGCTTAATATTTCTGGCGAGTTTACGCATTTTAGAAACTGCAGTTTTTAATGCCCTAATACGAATCCATCAAGCCGGTGCTGCTTGTCCGGCACTCCGATTTCACTCCGTCCAATAAAAGCCATACGTACGAGGACCACGTCGCAGATGTTAGCACTGTCCATTACAGCAGGCAGAGTCAGGGTTGCAAAATGCAAAAGAACTATTTTCCTCCGTCAGAGTGGCCATGTGTGACGCACCACCTGGAAAAGCAGCGCCGACGTCGCGTTGAAACCTCCTACCCACACACCTGGTGTTTCTTAACTACCTTCTAATAGAAATCCAGCATCTATATCATCTCTGCGGAATCATCGAACAGCCGTCCCTTGGTAGGCACTTCTCTTTCGTATGACCTTCACATCTCTGTCCAGTCCTAATACTCTGCATAACGACCTCAGCAGACAGCCGCCACCTGAAGCCCCACACACCTATCCGGTAGTTTTATGAAAGCAGACTTCGGCGCGTGTCCAAGCGTCTGCAGGACCCTGAAGACTTTCTTACACGCCCTTGTTTACTCTTCGGTATGCGTCTGTGAGCCGCGCAAGCGGATAACCACACTAACCTGCGGTTCGAGCAGACTGCCATTTTCTGGACTGTTGAGGCAACTCCAAATTTGCACATCGAACGAGCATTCGCCCCCATGCGACTTAGGCCGCCTGTAGGAAGTGCCAAGGAATGATTGCCGTAGATAATTGTGCACTCCGTTCTACGGATGGCCTTCTCACGAAGGAGCTCCCCCATGACTTCGCAATTTCGGTGCACACCCCGCGATGGACGTGCTGGTAAGCTGTCGTATCCTCACGCTCATTTGGACGTTCTGCAACCTTGCGAGGAGTTCCCAAATGGAAGCATTCTAAAGGTCAATACCGAATGCGTTGAGTTTTCAGAGTTAGAGTTAAGGCAACAGGCAGTGCATAGTACAATCACCTTCACGAATTCTCAACCTGCGCGTGGCACTCCCACTGATGGCGGCTCCCAACATTCACCCTCATCCAACATAACCGCGACAGATAATTGTCCCACTGACATTTCCCGGTGGGACGCACAAACTTTGCATTCATTGCAGCGATTTCTTGAATGTGTTGCTTTAATCAATTGCTACATCGCTGGAGCCACTTGATCCGAAGCAGGGCTTAGCCTACTCAAGAAAGTGCAACACCAAGTAGTGTGTGTTGCAGCATAGCCCACCAGCGGGCTAGCGTGCTGCGATGCGAATTCCCTTCTGAAGCGTATACGCTAATGACGTTGCAATATCAAAGAATAAACTTAAGATAAGGATGTCAACAGATAAACGTGAAGGGTGACAAGGCGGATTTCGGGAGATTCCCACTAACCGCCTGGAGGACGAAGAAAGGCACTCACGCTTTTGCAGGTCGCAAGCTACGGGGAAATGCGGATTCATATTCTTATTTTCTCTACAAGCTTAGGTTCGCGGCTCGAAACGTCCACGGCCGTCGTTCGCTCTTAAAAGACCATGATGCTGGGGCGACATTCGCAGATGCCTTTGTATGTTCATCACCGCTTCTATCGCAGGTAATTCACGGTGCATTAGGAACGGTGCATTAGAAATGTTCGTTCTTCCGCGAAGACCTTGACGAACGCATACATAAAAAGGCTTCAGTGCCTGTAACATGTGGCTCACGAGAGTCCACAGACGTTGCCAGAATTCGATCCACAATTAAGTCTCAAGGGCCACTTCCAGGGGCACAACGAAATACCAAAAGCCATTTGAGGGTCGCCCCACTTAGTCGGCTAACTGTGCGCTGTATGCCCCTCAAATCCACTAATTGCTCTTGAACTGCTCTCGTACCCTGAATCCCGTGGAACAAGAACTATTAATTGAACCAAACGCTCCCAAGCCACTGGAGCTATGTTTAGCACAGTGCTAGGTCGCCCCATTCCTTTGGCTTGCCATTCTTACTCGCCTCCTTCCCAGCACCCCAAACGCCTGAGTTTTTGCGAACAGACACCCCATTCCTTTGGCTTGTCATTGTTACTCGCCTACTCCCTAGCACCCCAAACGCTTGACTGTTTGCGAACAGACAGGTCGAAACAACGAACAGAGCATTATTCGCTTTCCGGCCGTTTCATCTTGCCCCCGGTTGCCCGTTTCCCAGGCATCAGGTATAGAGCCGAGAGGCAACGTACAGCCTTGAGTATCTCGGCAACACGACGTCGCATGGGCGCTTTACCTGACTTCTCCCAAGCATTTGCTTTTCTCTTTTCAGGCTACCATATCTATGAAATCGTTCACCCCCGCACACCCGCACTTGCCTCGATTCGATCGAACGCACTTTGTTGTTGTATAATGGTTTAGGCCTAGCGATCTAAACATAAAACAACAGCTGTAGCGAAAGCCGCACGGGCATTCCTGAAGGGAATGACGCCAAGATAATCGCGCGTATGACTTTAGCTGGTCCTTTGAGTTTAGCTGGTCCGTTGGCTACCGTCCCTTTAGTGGAGTACCTGAAATGAAGCACAATATCACATTTTTCTCAATTTGTACCAGCGGTCAGTGCATAGAGAAGCAACGGGAAAGACCTGAGGTGAACCGCAAGAACTTACCCACAACTGCATTGGCAGGTATTTCATGGAGCCGCATATTGCACAAGTGATTCCTCTAGCACCGTGCATTTACGTAACATTGAGACGCAAACAAAAAGGTTTTTTACTGGCAATCAAGAGTGATTAACACGCCCGTCAAGAGCCGGATCTGCCTTTCCATCATCAAGTGCACTTCACTCACAAACTGGATGCTCGCACGATCCTGTTTTATACTTACGGAGGATCCACTGCCACTGCAGAGGGCTCTCTCTTTTTTGCTTTGGCAGACTTGCATCCGCACGTAGGCACAATCAGTCACATGCCAGAAACACCCCGAAGGCAGCGCTCTTTACTTGCTCAGCTGTGAAGGCTGATTCGTTCTGCACTTTCCAGCAACAATATTCGTGCGTATAATTATAGTAACTATAATTATAGTAACTTTAAAGCGACAAGTTGCCACTTCAGCATTAGTCGTCTTCCCGCTACACCTCGCAATAAAGCTTAGATTTCCGCTGCTCCGTTAGCTCAAAGATATGCTGCCAGAAGTCACAACAACTAAAGGCAAATGCCACAGCATAAACTGCAAGGTGTCTCGATCCACCACATTGTGGCTCTTTTTAGTATGCCTGCCTTGCCAGATCATGTTCACATACCTGGAACGCGGAACGTTTCAAGCTAGTTACCGTTTAAAGCAGGAGAAGCGATTTTCCTTGCTGGCATTTCAAACTGTTGACGGCTGAGTAATGCGGTCTCAGGCGAATTCGCCGTCGCCATTTATCGTGCACGGCACCGGAACAAAACCACTGTTTCGTGTTTGGAGCATGCCTGCCCACCGGTTGACTGTTCAGTGCTTCGCTAGTGTGAATAACTGTCAGGAATCATTTAATAAAAGTGTAGAGCGCAATAAACATCGTATCAGAACGAACCTCCTGAAAGCCAGTGTGTCTCAAAGTATTTCATGGCTCTGTTGAGGCGCCTGTCGTACACTAGTACACTTAACTTAATAATCACCTGCATCCATGAGCACTGCCTGCAAAGAATGCTTCCCGAGAACAGCTACAGGTGGGGCAATATTCCTAGAGGCGTCTAGTGCCTCAACTCTCCCCCAGCCACCCACAGACGTACTGATGGGTCAATCAGTGCGACTGCAGTCATTCGCCAAGCATTATATCCGTTCACTCCACGTTCATTCGATTCGCTGGAACGATAGTCTTACCAGCAAATACAAAGATTGTTCCAGCATCCTACTTTCTGACTTCAGGCCAGTCTTGCGCTTGCGTTCAGCGGCAAGCAGGCGTCATGCACATTGTAAAAAGTAAAGCCTATGCATTGCATGTTCCTCATCCATACGCACTCGCTGGGATCTCTCGATGCCCAGGTTTGTGCGTTTCCCTGGAGAAGCATATGGCACTAAAGCGTCCCCTACCGCTTGCATATGGATAGCTCCATGGGACGCTAGTGCGTACAATACATTGCGCCTCCAATTGCTAACCTGCGACACTGGGGACGGGATCTTTCGCAAACTCATGCCATGTGGCCACGTCATGGCACAATTACAGGCCGAGTGTTACACGGAGAGCAGAAAGCTTCCCATTTCTTAGAATTGGCAGGCTTAGCTCGTCTGGATGGGCTGCACACTCTGCGCTTCACGCAGTCTCCACATACGAAGCTGCTGCATCGTCTCCACCCTGTCCCCTGTGTGTACACTTGGAAGCACGTTGGCAAATGTTGTCACGCCGCCGTTTGCAGTGTCCATTTACAGCTCCATTTGGAAGACGTTGTCGCGTATGTTGAGCAACATGCATCATACGAGCAGTTTCCTGTGAAGCTCCGCGTGAAAACCGGAGCGCGGCGGATAGATCGCTCATTTAACGCCCTCAGAAACGATCTCCACAGCTATTTAGGACGAAATGAGGGAGAATGACCTTTCGCTCAAGCCGGTTTTCTGCAGCGCACCCGCTGGAACTCGAATGTGTCGTGCCTTCGCGCGCTTGGCTCCATGAATGTTGTAGTTCTCAATTGGTTTTCCTCCCAGGCATGGTAGGGCTGCCGATGAGCATGAATACTGTTATCGATCTAGAGCGGTATTCACGTTCGCCTGGGGCTAGTGTTGCTTAACGCTAGCTGCCTGCCAGGAAAAATACACCGGTTGGGGGAAATGTGCGGAGAGACAGGATGCTTCGATAGGAAACAGCTAATGCCACCGAACAATGTGAGATCTCCTTGTGTACAGTGTCGACGGCTGTTTTTGCCTAATATTCCATTGTTACCGAATGAAGGAAATGTGTGAAGAAACAGGACGTTTCGACTAGGTGGTCTATTCTGCAATCCCACGAATTTGAGTCTGTGTCTTCTGGGCGATCAATCGCATGAATCGGCGCCTGCTAAAAGCTTCTTAATTTGTTGCATGGTATTGAAACGGGCCTTTGCACGTAATATGCAGCTGTGGAGAAAATCGGCATGCAAATTTTGTCTCGAGACGCACCGTCTGCAAACACTCTGTATCAAGTTGGTGTGCTTACCTACTAAGACAAGGGCTTCTCGCGTTCCTTTCCTTCCCATGCAAAGAAAACTGTTCCGAATTAAATGCACATACAGTGTACTAGCCCCGAAGGGTGGGAAACACTGTGGTGGGTCTGCAACAGTCCAGATAGCTACTTGCTGTGTACCGGAAGAAATTTGGGTGTACCCACTCCCCCAATTCAAACACCAAAGTCACGCTGGGATTTGGCTGCCGGTTGTCTGGCTGACATAAACAAGAATGCAAAAATCAGCCAACGTATTTCTGAGACAAGTCATACGAAAAGGCATGCAGACGACTCCACAAAATTGAGCCCGCAAGCAACTGCGATGCATTCCAAAAGTCATGACAGCTCTCTGACACGTCCAACAGTTGCTGTGACGTCACTCACGCATGCTCGAAAAGTGGAATAACTGCCCATGCAGAGGGTTTCCGTGTTGGTTCGTCGGCGCAAAAACACTGCGTCTCACAAGGCTGACAGGTTGCGAAGTTATCCAAAGGGGCGTGATATTTCCTAGAGCTACGTTAGCTCATTGACATCTTCCTAAAAGAAGGCAAGTGTAAAACAGGTGCAATACAGAGAATAGGCACCTCAACGCACTCGCTGAAAGGATTTCCTTCCTACGCGTAGCATTCGCTTTCTCCATTACATAGTGAATGCCAACATCGGATGAAGTTTAGGCCTACAAAACACTAAACACTAGCTTGATACCATGTCGAATCGTATGTGAGTGCATTCGATCTGGACACTGGCACAACAGCACACTTTGCGTGCTCAAGCAAGCCGAGTGTGCTGTTGGTGGTATGTCACCCAAGAATATTCGGTTGACGTACACTGATGCTGATGCCGGAACCGTATGAACTCAAATTTTCCTTGGCCAACCTCAGGCGATGCACGCAGGCAACATTAGACGCGGTACGAAAGTTGCTTGCCCCGCAGCCTTATCAATCGCAGTAGTGGTCTTAGAGCACATGCACAGTGAGCGTGTTCCTTCGCATTACGTACGGCAGTCGCCAGCATGCCTTTGAAATGAGGAAACCGCGTTGTTGCCGGAGACACCTCTACTGACCTTTTTTGACCAATTCAAGAGTGAACGCTTTGTATGTCGCTCATTTCCGAGAACCGTTTGCCTAAATTCTGTGGCCCAGAAATTAATCCACCACTACCCTGGGAAACCGAAGTTTAAGAAAATGTTCTTTCGACGCACTGGCTATACAGATATTAGTTCGAACATCGCACAGCAGATGCACATCTATCAAGCCCCTACATGGTCTCCTGCGCCGGCCGTCAACGCCGCATAAGCAGTGAGAGTCACCTCGTAGACTCCCATACACCGCGTTCAGACCCTCCAGCTCTTCGGGTATTTCGCGGTAAGACCGCATCGTAGAGTGAGTTCTCGTTTGCTGATACTGAAATATGCATTAGCGCGCTAAGCAAAGGGTCCATGGATTCATTACTCCTGTTGCCTGAAGTGCAGTAGCAACCGCTGTTCTGTCCAACTAGAAAAATGCTGCACACTTCCCCTTAAAGCCTTTTCTCGGCCGAAGCGTTTTGCGAACAAATTCTGACATTGCGATCACGCATCGCAACGCACAAACTGCAGAGCATTCAGTATCAACGAGATGAAAATTTTGACTGTAGGCCAAGTTGCAGGGAGAAAGATGCGCCAATCGCGTCACTTTACATTATGCTCAAATATCTTTTGCCTGTCTCTCATTTGTACTGGGATCCAGCCCTAAAGAGAGTCACAAAACATTTGCGTCTAATGCATTTGTTGCCAAGATGTCCGGTCAGCATGGTGGAAGCGTCTTATCGCATGCTGAAACGCATCAGAAATAAGCTTGGAATGGTTTGCTTAATATTGACAACCCGTAAACATAACTGATGGATGTCGACAGAAAATGTTCCATTCCTTAATCTTGCCTTTCTCCTGCTCTAAAGAACCCTTTTCCGGTTGTGTTCGCCGCCCATGCCATACAATCAAGGTCTTCACGAGGGGTTGAATTCTTGGAAGGAGCCTTTTGGCGTGTTGGGAGAAAGGGTCAGACGCTTCCAGCGAGTATACACTTACGCCATTGCGCTGGCTTGCATGCGCTTTTTTTCCTTCTGAGATCTCATAAAATGCATTTAGAAACGTGGAAGGGAGGCAACCAGAAAATGCGATTGTTCGCATCAGCACGCACACGCTTAAACCAGAATCGTCCGCTCCTCTTGCGACTGCCTAGAAACAAAAAGTGAACGTATGCATGTATGCAAGCGAAACAACATCATGCTTCAATGCCTGCTAAGCACTTGGAAAAGCTGTCCAGATTAACACTCCCCCTTCATATTTTCACAACGCAGCGCTGCACGTGTCAGCTCCGCTTGTACCTGGCTCTCCATCTTGCCGGGGACTCATTGTGAGCCCGAACTGTGAAGCCCATGGCCTTGACAGTTGGACTCCCTCGCATACAATCCAGCATTTGGTGAAAGGTCCTGACTACCGACTAGACTCGCTCTAATTTTCCGCATCTGTACTCGCATGTAGGTACACAAGGGTAGATGATATAAGTCAGGAAGGCTCAGCAACTCCATCAGTTTCCCCCAAAAGCTATTCTTTGCGATTTCCGACTGCGCACAGCATAGCGACATCTTTAAGCTAGGAAACCGCATGGTAAGGCATCGATCGGGCAGGGATTGTATTGCCTGTTTCCCAAACTTAACAGGCCAATACGCAGTAATCTAAAGCGTAGAATCGTTCAGTGGTGACCCAGCAAGCCGGCGCACAAACTGGCATCCATTGTCCTTGTAGTAATTGCGCGGCCACGATGAAGCAAAATCTACTTGACACAGAGAGGCTTCCTGGTAGGTGCGGTTGCATTCAAATTCAGCACCGCCTATAAACGTTGTTCATGAGTCTTGCAGCTCTCGCATACTAGATGTCGCGATTTTAATCGAGGCAGATGCCGGCTGTCTAACAGGCTTATATCTGCAGCCCATGCTGTGCGACACAACACTCTCAAAAACAGCAACCCGCCGCGCAGCCAATCCAGTCTCAGTTGCTTATAACTAGCATACATGTATGGAGAAGTCAGCAAACAACAAAATACAACAGCCCCCCAGGTTTTAACGGTTACACAGATTATGGCGCCTCTATGAATATAATCAATCGGAAATCCACTGTGGCTTAAAAACTGTCCGCTGGTACCACTGACTGGAACGATTATGGCAAACCTCGTCATGGAGGCATATCCATCAGTTTGCCCCCGCAAGATGTCACTTTGGCATTTTTAAGATCACGCTTTGCAGCCGCCGTTTCCTGCCTGAAGCACACCCAAACCGTGTAGCGTAGCGTTTTTTTCTTCCGTCTAAAACCAATGAATGTTCCCTTAACAAGCCTTCTCGGGCCGTTTCCTGGTGGCTTCTGTTGCATTTGATCCTGGTTTAGCCTTAGGGTCGAGCGCTACTAGGCAACGGCGTGGTGAAGGTTCGCTTCTTACCATGGAAAACCGCCTGCGATAACGCTCAGATCATGTCTCTTGCCATATCAGGCAGGACTGCACCCATACCTTAGACATCTCCATGCATGATATTAAATAGACGGCAGCACCTTTTCCCGGTTCACCGCCTTAAGGATACCTCTTCGCAAATTGCTGCTTGTCGCCAGTGATGCGACGTTTGGGCCTCCACCATACAGCATACGACGCCGTAGGTCAATTGCCACCCTTGGAGAGGTAATGCCTACAGCTGACCGCCTCCTCAGGTCTTGTACTACTCAGAGGTTTGTCCGTCTACTGCACAAGTACCTGTGTTTGATGCCTGCTACAGAGTCACCCACAAACCTGGCGACCCTTGCTTTGGTGTTGGTATCTGGTATATTCCATGATCCTTGTGACTACTAGTCATCGGCCCCCAGGTAAGTGAGGAAAAACAGCGGTAGCCCTACGCGGCACAGTTTGGCAACGCGAAAAGCAAAGATCTGGATATCACGATGGACATCAGCGTCGCGTACTTGCACTGACGCCTCAAAGGAGTAGCGCCTCGAGACACGCAATGGCGCTTGTAGCTCCCAGCCTTACGTTTGCCACCCCCTAGAGTTCCCCTAGAGTTCCCATACCCTGCGCTTTTATTCCTAGCGCATATGACTTCAGGTCGGGCTTGCTTCGCTGATCCACCGTGACACTTTTCCTCAGAAAGGCGCGTTCTGTCGGTATAAACAGGCATTTTAACCCTTGGCAAACCTAACTGCAGAAACACGACCGACATTCCTTTAAGTTGCCAGAGGTGAGAGCCACCCAGTCCTTAGGTGCCCAGTAGTGCATAGCTTCTAGAAACGCGATTGTTTCATTCACAAGCTAGCACAGGGTATACAGCACGGATACGAAACTCAACTCCTTGGCATACTGGCTAAAATCGCACGAATGCTAGCTGCATGCAAACATTTTGAGCCATCGTAAAACGTTGAAGCAAAAATCAAGAAGCCGTTACCACGCCGGTCGGACGCACTCTATCTAGCCCACGTAGCTCTACTCCTCCGTACTCAGCACTGCTCTGCACTTTGGAAGCAGAGAACGCAACGCCCCTAGTTGCGCCCGAGTGCCAACACTTTGGATTCGCAACAAAACATAATTCTGCTGCGTGCAGGCCCTTGTACGATATTCTCAGGCAAACTGTCACAACGCCAGTGGCAGTTGCAGTGCACCGCCACAACACACTTGCTGGAGTCCATCTTTCTCAACTGTAAATGGCATTCAGCTTCACTAAATGATACGTATCGACGTTGGCACGGGCATTATCCTACGTCAGCTTATATTATACACGTACTCGCTGGTGTATCCAAACCCACACGGGCACTTTGCGGAGGCATCGACAGAGGCACAAAGAAGGTGAAAAAGAAACGGCGCACTTTGCGGCGTTCCAAGTGGCTACCTGGCAAAACGAAAATACATATATCTGCCTTCATCCGCTCGCATGTTGAAAATTTGAATCGAAAGTGCATAACCCCAGTTCCGCTTGCCTTGCCTACCTACAAACGGAAGGGATATGACGGCCGCAGAAACTTTGACTCGCGACGCGTTTCGTGAAGATGTTAAGAGGCCATATATTTGATGTTGCCCAACGTTCACTAGAAAACAAGCTTTGGGTGCTGCTGCGTTGCGCTACATATGCATTTCCCTTTGGCGAAGGTCTACACTGCTCTGCGTTGAGTGCCACGGCCACCGAAAAAATTCTTTAGGACATAGAAGACCCTTCTTAAGCGTTAGGGCGGTAAGTGCGAAATTTGAATTTTGCCGCACATTCTGAAAACAATTTGTCGTTCCTGCGTTCACGCCAAAATAAACACGCTTGCTAGGGAGTCAACCGATATCCGACTCCAGGAAGAAGCTGACCAAGGAGCCTGACACCTATCACACGCGGCCTACGGACGGCTGTAAACCTAAACACCATCCGCGCAGGTAGATTACTTCTGCTGGGTTGACCTCTAAGCGGCGCGCGCTGCACTGCGCAACACGCTGCAGACGGACGCGAGTCCAGGACGCCTAGTATGCGAGGTTTCACTAATGGTTTTCAACGCAACTTTCTTATTTCTAAAGAAGTGCTGCAGAACAGTATTCAGGCTAGAGTCGGTGAGTGCCACGTTGCCTACCATACGCACCTGCCTTATATACTTCGCGGGCGCACGAGCCGTTTCTCACGCGCGCAAACGGAATCCTAAGTATCTACGGGACAGAAGCTTTCGTGACCACAGTCTTTTTATCTTTACGCAATCCCTTTGACCAATAACGTAAGATTCCGTTGCTGAATCCTAAGCATCTGCGTGACTGTGCGTTTCGTGACCGAGATTCTGTATCTTTCCGTACTCCCTTCAACGGATAACGTATGGAGCAGTTGCTTAACCCTGAGCACCTACCTGACTGTGCGTTTAGTGACCACGATCCTGTATCTTTACGCACTCCCTTCAGTCGGAAAATCGCGGAGCAGATGCAGAAAACTGAAAATATGGGGTGCGTGCATACATATGTATGTAAACGCTGACACCGCAATCGAGATTTTGAAGTTACACATCGTTCCGCAGCATTGAACAAGAGAAAGACTCAAACGAAAATGCCCATTACCTCACGCACTTCCTGAAGGAAATCTTACTAGAGTTCTGTACACGGTGTCGGCAAAGCGTTGAGCTACCCACCTTCTGCAGAATCCTTCCTCTGGCTGCAACGCATCATGCGTGCCCATTCGCGCAAATTGAGGAGTCAGGACTGCATCTTTTGGAGGCAGGCTTTTGCGGACAAAAGCAGTATTTGTCTCTTCGCGAGAGCAACATTCACAACTAGAGATCCACAAAACGCCCTGGCTAAGTTTCTGTTAAGTTGTTTGCTGGGTTGCAGATCAGCGTGCTTCAGCCACGCAAACGCTTGTTCGCATCGTGACGCACAACCTAGATTCCATTTGACGTGAGCTCCACTATAGCATAGCTGCAGCAGTTGGCGTTTGACGTCCATTAGCTTTACTGCCAAAGCCGTTCCAGCAATATTTACCGCGTTAGAAGCATCTGCAATTGGAAATAGCAGCCTCTAGGACACCTATATAATGCCACTGCAACCTTAGATGTGCGTCCCAACAATCTGTTTTGTCTACAAGGCTTTCTGGGCTATAGGAAGATGCTTCGTGCAGTTCGTACCCCGCAGGACAACTGACTGGACAAGGCTTGGAGGTCTCAGAAACCCCAATTTCCGTGGGAAGCAGCGGCATATCCAGTCTGCGGCCTCCAGAATTGCTGCACACTCTATGCTGGCGTGACTGCGAATTTTCAGTCTGATTCCCAGCTGTCATCCAGGTTTTTGCAAAAGGCAGGTGGGGGTAGATCCACCTGCCTATGAGACCTCCCATGCGGCGAAAAACGTTTGACCCGTGAAGTCCGATTCTAGCGCACAATCTATACGTCATTTCGCCATACTTTCGTGTACGGCACTCATCAGCAGATCAAGAACTAGAGATTCGGCGGATAACTAACTGGGGCCCAAACCATTTTCCTCAGCTAGTGCCGTGGTCACGTTTCTGTAGGGCTTCCGGAATAGCGATGGTGCTGGAAACATCGGTCAACACTACTTTTTGTAGTCAAGTATCCCCCTTTGCAATTCCTTTCTCAAGCAAGACATCTGTTTCGTAACACCAACCGCGCATCAATGAATCTGCATTGCATCTGCAGTCCCTCTATCAAATGCAGAATTTCAAAAGGTTTATTTAATAGCATACGAAATTGAAAAAAAAACAAGCTGGAGGTTTCCGGAACACGGCGCACCCGCTGCATTAATATTCACCTCAGCCGCATGCACCTACTAAAACTGTAAGAGGGCAATCAGCCTCGTTGAACTCTTAGAGCACTCGTCGTCGTGTCCAGTTTCCTCAGCTGCCGAAATGCGGCATCCAAATGAACCGATCTCTGCTCAAGACGTGCACAGTTCCACGGATCATCAGGCAAGGTGCCTGGGCCACGGTTTCGCGACCCCTAACACACAAATATGGAGCCTAACTCAAATAAGCACGACGAAAACATCCGGACGTTGCCGATGCACATTTGCGTTCCTAGCTCAATGGCTGTCTCAACGGGAAGGAGAAGCCAAGCTTCAATGAGGCAGATATGGGCGTTGTGCTAATGCGGCACTAGAAGAAGGCCCGCGTCGCCAAGATCCCTTGCTCAGAACACCCAAGCTGGATCTACGTTAAGCAACGTAGCATTAATCACTCATGCAGAAAATCCTTCAATGAGCCTGTTTCTCCTCTTCTAATCTCCCTGTAGCGGCTTTCAAACGGAGAATTCTGACGCAGAATTAGTGGACGGCCCCAGATGCCTCATGACTATCTCGAACAACCTATTACTAACGTAAATGTAGTAGGAATGGGCATATGACAATTGCGTATCTCGAACGCACTCGCTACGACAAATTCTGTTTCAACCCCAACGGACGGCATCAGAAGCGAATTATTAAATCCAACGTCGTTCCAAAACCCAAGTTGTTCTTCATCACTGCAGGCTCAACGCCTCAGAGGTGCATCGGTCCGCAGCCTGGAATCGGCTAGAAATCTACGAATCGAGCGACCAGTCCACTTTTGCCTGGTATCCCTGATTTTCGATAACACAACGGAGCGAAGGTAGGCGTTGGAAACCATCATCCTTCATTATTGTATAAAGAGTATTTGGCGAGAGATTAGCAGCATGCCAGCGACACCTAAACGCACGCAGGAGCCCTCCCGTCCATCGCCTTAAGACATGCTACGTCTTCCGGCGCCTGCAACCTCTCCAACGTTCGTGCTGCTACCGACTGCCACCAGAACAAGCCTCTTTGTTTGCAGCAAGCATACTGCTGGCTTAGCACTATTCAAGTGGCATGCCTGTCAGTATTTGGACGTGCCTGTCCACGTGCACCCGACGCCTAGTACCGGTGTCTTCACCTGCTTGCAAGCGGACAGATCACAGCACCAGCTTGCATGTTCAGGGCTTCTCTGCACAGTGCCCGTTTAAAAGTCCACTCGTATAACCAGAGCATTAATTCTTGGTCATTTTAGGCTCCTTCACCAGACTGCAAGTGAGAAACGTGTTGCCATGCTTCTACGCACAAACTGCAGGCCGTTTGTTCAACATACGTTACGCACGCTGCAATTTGCATCGTGAGCTGGCAGTCTTTTTTTTCGTGCCCAAGCATACTTTCCAAACGGCCGTTAAACTGGCATAAAACTCCATCCCTTGCCTTCATTTTCCGCATGTCTGTAATCCGAACTTCTGAGAAACGCAGAAGGCAGATACTCGCAAATGGCGAGCCCTACTTAATCAATACCAATGCGATTACCGACTAGATTGCAGAAGCCAACTAGATCCCGCCTTCTGACCAGCGGTATCTTACTCTAGAGGCTACTGACCCGTAGCCGCATCGCCGGCCCACGGTCCCGTAAGGCGTAAGCATTCCCGTCTTGCTGAAAAATCTGCCATTTTAAGTGGAACAGCTAAAACAGTTCTTACAAGGGCCATGCACCTGTATGTAACAAAAAAGGACAGTCCCTCTGCTTCGTAGTGGAAACGTCATAAAGGTCGTTGTATGCTACGCAGCGAGATCCTTCTATTCGCCAGTCTTCTTTATAAATGTGGAAGCTCGAAAATTCAACTCACAGCCTGCCAATCGGTGTGAAACACGTGAAACGGAAAGATGCCACCATAATGTAGATTGCTGAGGCTCCTTACATTTTGACTTCTTACTTTCCGTCGTAAAGGCAATTAGTGTTTAACTTGTCTCTTCTCTCATGCTTGGCAAACTCAACAGACTGTTTGATACCTTCAATGTATTTTCCAGAAAAAGCAGCACAGATTTGCACGCGGCCAGTAATATTCCCACGACGCCAACTGCCGTGCAGTTTTCTTGCCGCTTCCCCCGCATTCTGCGAACAGCATTAGCTATTGCATTCATTTGTGTTATCCGACAAGCAGCCAAACCTGTCAAACTATATGCAGTTTGCACCGGTCAAACAGAAACGTAGTTGTGTATTGCAGAGTTATGTATTGCAGAAAGTCGTCTTCATATAGCAGTGTTTGAGGCTCCCGAAAAGAGCACAGGCAGATCGAAGTCCCCAATGCCCAGCATGATAATGCCGCAGTGTACCCACAATTCTGGCAGCACAAACTTGTTGCTAATGGGCTGAGCTTTGCTCGCATTATTTGATTCTCCTGCATTTACGTGAGTTTACGACAATATGATAAAGGAGGAATTATGCTTCCCAACCCACTTCCTGCAACGCATTTGCCTCCAGTTTACCAATATACTTGGTGCAGCACGTTTTACCCAAACCATGAAACGCCTAATGCAACTCAATACAACCCCTGCTCTACACTCCAAATGTAATACTTCGAGGTCTACATGGTATTCATTTGCTATATTCCTTGCTTCCATTATCGGCTCGCCATGCGGCCGGCCAAAACCCACTGTAGGATGCGCTTTGGTATTCCAGGGAGCAAAACACAGATTCTCAACTCGCTACATCTGTCAGTTGTGCCCCAAAAAACAAACATCGCAAGTTGACACACAATCGTCCCTCAAAACGCCGCTTCTGCAGAATATCAGAAACTCACGCCGTTTCGCGAAGCCACCAGCTGCAAGCGCAACAAGACTTCTAGTCTGCAGCAAATGTTCTGCTACCTACAGTGGGCGCCTACGCAACAGCACAGATTGTGCGATCCTATGGGCTACGTCCAACGCCTGCGGAAGCCCTGGTTGTTAATGTGCAAGTGCAGTGTCTTCGATAGACCAAGTCGGATGACTAAAGCAAGTTGGCGACCCATGCTGAAACGTCTAGACAGATCTGCGCAGGCAATCGGGGAACGTAGAGCCTGTAGCCGAGGAAAACTGTCCTTCCACGCACCTCCTGCAATCCATTCCGTTTGGAGCGTCTTGCACACACTTTGTGCATCCATTGGCCTCACTGCTAGTTGCTGTTCGAAGCAGGCACCTGTGAGCAAGGCTGACGTACAATCGCGTGCTCTACTCATCAAGAGATGTACTAGGGCGACTTCTCCCAGCAGCTACACCTGCCGCGCTTTTTTTCGGACAACTAGTCAAAGCAGCGCCGAGTTCGCATGTGCACAGCAGATCGGCGGCTGGTCAGCAGGCTTCGATCGACGCTGGTAATACCGCATACACTTCTTCACAGTGCCAGCTTTCAAATCCTGTAAACGGCGTATTTGCCACGTTGCAGCTAACCTGCGTCCCGGCAGCAGTCTGTAGGTGGATCATGGATGCGTGTCGTCATGCACAAAGTCAGGACTATCCATGCAGAGATTTGGGGTACAGCAACGTCGTAGTAGATAGAGCCTGCATTGCAACTTACCCTCTATATTTGAGCTATGTTCGAGGCGCAACGCTCAGTGTAAGTTCGGCAACAGCCAGGCCCACGCCAAAACCACGCTGACGGCGCTCGATTCCAGCATACTCCGCGGTGTTCAGATTTCCCAGAAATGTGAACTGTCGGTCCCATCACAGAATCACCGCGAATTTCACTTCTACCGTGCCGAAGCTATGGAGCATCTCTCTTGTTCCGGCAACCACGAATGCATTCGGCTCGTGCCGCTTGTGCAAGACTTTGCGACGTCCGTTTGAAACGAGTAGAAAGGTGCCTCCCCCAACGCTGCATATCACGCAGCAGTACCGACTAGGGACACTCAATCGACGAACCAGTTGTTTTCAGCTAAATATGCAAACAGGCGTTCCCGCGTTTCCTGTTCATCACCAAACACATGACAACAAGGGACTTCATATCCTAGCGCACTTGCTAAAATCCAGTGGCAGCTAGCGTTCAAAAGGCCTTTGTGATAAACACTGTTTCTTAGCAGACAGAGCACACAAGAAGGTGTAGTCTCCCTTGCGCTTCAAATCCCAATGATAGCTGCGCTTTGCGCCACACCAAACCCTCTTATCTGGCGTGCCAGAAACACGCTTTTGCTCAGCCGTCGGTAATCATTACACCACTCAACAGTCTGCCACTAGCATGTGGAGCCAAAGCCTCCTGGAAGGAGGCTTTGCCTCCTCGCTGCAAATTGCAATTTCGCTCTAACCGCGCTGACTGCGGCTAGCACAATATCTCAGCGCTAGATCTCCGCTATTGTGACTACTTGACCAGAGTCAAAAGCCCATGTGCAATAGCATGCGAAATGTGCACATGACATAACAAATAAACAGGACAACACACTCTCTAAATGCCTCGCCAGTTCCCCCCCACGCAAGCCACCGCTTGCGCCTGCAAGCGAATGGCCTCTGTCTTCCAAGCTCAATTACGAGACACTATTTGCGCGATGCACTTATGGTCACGGAGAATCTGGTAAGACTGAAAGCTCAATCGGACAGGGTTTGCGTCTCCAAACGATAACGTCCAATGACTCAACAGGGATATCCCAGTCCGCAGCGCCAGTCGTGCCCTCTCTCTCGTTAGGCATCCATGGTGCCAATTGCGACTACCACCAGCTCCTCAAGTTTCCTCGAAGCCTCTGTTTGCCAGGCTAGGAAGGCTCCATCAACACTGAAGGTCTTGCGTATGTTTATTCTACCAAATGCGCTTACAGTGGGAACGCTTTTTTCGGTTTGCATGCTCATCCATCAGTGGCGCTGCTTGAGATGCTGTCTCATGAGGTGGGATTGTCTGGCCAGCTAGTCTCAAGTACTCATTGGGTTCAGAGGAAAACAGAAATGTTGTAGTGAACGCACCCTCTGGAGTTCAATTTTCCTCGGAACTTGGTACACGCTTATTAAGGTGCTTTCGTTCCTTGCAGATCCTGCTACATCTAGCCTCAGCTTTTTCAATATGTTTGCAAACAAACCTGCCTGACGCTCGTCTGTATTTGTTTGCTCCCCTAGTGTCAGACACCTTCTCACCAATTTGCGAAGCTACCACTACACGCCACTGCGAGCTATCCAACTGTGTGCTCCCTGAAGCAAGTCACAACGCATACGATGAACACAGTACAGCGACCGTCCGTGGGAGGCAGTCCACGGAAAAAACATCCAAGCATATAGAGAGATGGTCCTCTGCACGCCATCACATGGTAACTCTCTCTCACATCACCAAGTGCTGGCGGTGCACCTTCGGCATTCTTTCTTAACTACCTGGATGGTCGAGACGTCTCGGCAAGAAACACGCAAGAGAGCTCAAACGGTCTTTTTCCGCATAGGTTACATATGTACACAATCTCTGCTCGCCCTTTTTCAAGCGCAAAAAAGTCATATCGACTCTTGGCACCAGCGCCATGAACTATTTCCCGCCCCACGAGACATTAGGTGTTCATTCACAGCCTTCCACGACGAAAGGGAAGGGAACAAGACATTCCCACTTCTGGCGTACCAACTGGCACCCAATCGGCCTCAGGTGCGCGCGCGTTCTCGCTGAAGCTGGTGAGCGTCACCTTCTATGGTTCCTTTCAGAAGCATCCTGCAAGGGTGCAACGCAGCAGACATTGGGCCCGTCAGCATCCGTGCTTTACCGCGACACAACTCCGCTGCTGATAAATATAAAAATGATGGGTTTCAGGTCCCCACAGCAAAGACAGTGAAGTGGTGGCTATATAGGCGGTGCAATGGTATTCCGGCATAACTCAACGTCTGTGCGTTAGTGTCAGTCAGTGTCAGTACTACCCTAGTAAAGTGCCTTCGCTTAAGAAACTCTAGAAGCTAGGATCGAACCAGCGGCGTTTCACTTAACCGAAAATCTCTAACGAGTGAGCTGTTTTAAGAGCTTTCGGCTGTTACCCGAGAAAGGTTCAAACCTTGGTGTCGGCTCCTCGCAGCCTCAGAGTGGGACAAACCGATATCGAGGTGCCAGCTTTACGGGTCAATAAGAAAAACTTTTTACTTTTAAAAAACCAATTAAAATCCAGGAGAGTACAAACTACATCTTTAATAGATTAAACATCACGAGGGTGCCAACGTGCAGACGAGTTCCACCACCTTTGCCATATCCTGTAAAGCTAATTCATTCAGGCCGTGACACCGTAGTTGGAAGGGGTCGATGCATGCGCATCATAACACTACATCTGGTCAAGAAGACAACCCAGTCGCCGTATGGCCAACTGCATCGCAAGCAGGCTTTGCTGTGTTGGGTTTTGTGTACATAGTAAGAACGACCTGGCGCCTGTACAGTTCTCCACATATTGAAGAAAAAAGTGAATGAACTAATGCACAATCTAACTCACCCGCTGAAAACCATTTCTCGTGAGACGATACTACTGCATAAACGGAAACTGTATATCCGTTGCTTCGCTCGACGACTTATTCGTAGTTTCGAAACACAGTATTGGTGCCGGCCAACCTCTCACTAAGCGCGCTGAAGTTGGACACTACACCAAATACGCTTGCTGTGCTACGCATGCTGACAGGTTCCCTTGGAACCGCATAGCAGGAATGGCGCTCACCCCAGATGTTAGCGTTAGGGGCCGTCCAATTTTACTCTTGGGGATGCGAGCCCACGTACAAGAATCATCAGGAAGTGTGAATATTCATCAAACAAAGGAACGTTCCGCTGTCAACGTTTTGAAGAGCTTTGCATCGTCCGTCGCATTAGTGAACGCCTACCATGCTTTTAACCGCTCACAACAACAACAAGAGAAATCGTTCTGTACGACTCATGGTATTCACGATACATTTGATTACCCGTGGGCTGTCTGATCGTATGTTCTCCTCCAAATGCCATCGGTATCCTGCCGCACTAGCGCATGGCTATAAAACTCCAAGGTACGTCTCATCATGATACGCACTTCCTGGAACGCGTTTTGATGCAGATTCACACAATTGCTTGGGAAGACGCTCGTCTTTGTTATTGGCTGCAATTTTGGCTCATTGGGTGCGCTTGACGCCACATGAAGCAACGTTCCCGCCCAAACGTGAACGACCCGCAAGCCCCCATAGCGTGCATTCAAGCGTGGCGCACTGCGAAATCCCGCGGCGCGAGCGGCAGTATGTTGACCAAAAGTTTGCGTTGATTCCATACTGAAGTAACATTCAACGAAACGCAAAGGTACCCCTAGCTCTCCGCTTCACACATATCCCCGATATGCAGATTTTCCTTAGCACTATCCAATGTACTTCCGCATCCGTTCATTTCGGCGTGACTCTGCGCTGAAGGATGAACCATCGAATCGATAAGCCCTAAGAGTTTCTAGGCCTTCTAGATACAGGCTGTTGCAACGGCAATGCATAGAGCAGGAGATTTATGAGCTTGGCTAAATTTACGCACTCTCTGACAACCATATTTTCGTGAATTCTTCCTCGCTTTTAAATTCAAGATTCCATACAAGTTTCGCTGCCACTTGCGCATTGGCAACTGGGCCGAAATTGTGCGCCAGCAATGTACATGCTCCCAAATCTGGCAACATTCACATTGATCCTGGACGCTTCCATACAGACTTGCTCCTGTGTCTACATTGTCTGGTTGTTGAGATACTTGCCAAGGCAAACTGGACTTGAGCCAAGCCGCGCCCATTCTAGATGTCTTACAGGCCATGCGCGTATACCGCAAAAATACTATTCCGCTGTAGGCCGCTCGCCCAAGTGCCATCTGGAGTTGTGACAAAGCAAATAGACATTGATGCAAGTCAGTTCAAGCCCCCCCATTGGGCGCGCACTAGGCTGCCGTGGCTGTTAGCGAGTCCCCTTTTATACAAGCATAAGCATGGTGAAGACTCCAAAGAAGAAGTCCATGGTTTGGCGCACCCTCTAGACCATCGCCAGCCCTTCACCCTGTCAGTTGCCAATTCCGCGTGTTCCAGATTTTCCAAGTTTTGACTGGACGTATTTCTATGCGTCGCCTAGGGCAGCCGACTGCAACTCCTGCTCTACACTCCAAAGGTAACACTTCGAGGTCTACATTGTATTCATGCGCTATATTCCTTGATTCCAATATCGGGTTCCCCTTGCGCACTGCCCAAACGCACTGTAGGATGCACTTTGGTATTCCAGGGACACAGTTCTCAACACATAACACAAATTCTCAACTCGCTACATCTGTCAGTTGTGCCCCAAAAAACAAACATCGCAAGTTATCACACAATCCTCCCTCAAAACGTCGCTTCCGCAGAATATCAGAAACTCACGCCGTGTCGCGAAGCCACCAGCTGCAAGCGCAACAATACTTCTAGTCTGCAGCAAATGTGCTGCTACCTACAGTGGGCGCCTACGCAACAGCACAGATTGTGCGTTCCTATGGGCTACGTCGGATGCCTGCGGAGGCCCTGGTGGTTAATGCGCAAGCGCAGTGATCGCACGCATCGCCTTCGTTAGACCAAGTCGGATGACTAAGGCAAGTTATCAACCCATGCTAAAGCGTCTAGACAGATATGCGTAGGCCATCGGGGAGTGTAGAGCCTGCAGCCGACGAAAACTGTCTTTCCACGCACCTCCTGCAACCCATTCCGTTTGAGGCGTCGTGCACACACGTTGTGCATCAATTGGCCTCACTCTAGTTGCTGTTCGAAGCAGGCACCTGTGAGCAAGGCTAAAGTACAATCACGTGGCCTATTCATCAAGAAATTTAGTAGGGCGACTTCTCCCAGCAGTTACACCGGCCGCGCCTTTCTTCGGACAACTAGCCAAACCAGCGCCAAGTTCAGCAGCTCGTCCGCCGCTCAGCAGGCTTCGACAGACGCCGGTAGTACCGCATACACTACTTCACCGTGCCAACATTCAAATCCTGCAAACGGCGTGTTTGCCACTTTGCAACTAACCTGCGTCCCAGGAGCTGTCTGTAGGTGGATCATGGATGCGTGCCGTCATGAGATTCGGGGTACACCAACGTCGTAGTAGATGGAGCCTGCATTGCAGCGTACCCTCTATGTTTGCGCGACGGTCCAGACACAACGCTCCGTCTAACTTCGGCAACAGCCAGAACCGCGCTTTGCCATGCAGAGCGCGCTCGATTCCAGCACATCCCGCGATGTCCAGATTTTCCAGAAATGTGAACTGTCGGTCCTATCACAAAATCATCCCGAGTTTGACTTCTATCATGCCGAAGGTACGGAGCATCTCTCTTGCTCCTGCAACAACGAATACATTCGGCTGGTGCTGCATATGCGAATGCTTTGACGTCCGTTTGAACCAAATATGAAGGTGGCTTCGCCAACGCTGCATATCACACAGCAGTACCGACTAGGGCCACTCAAGCGACAAACCAGTTGTGTTCGACTAAATATACAAACAGGCGTTCCCCCGTTTCCTGTTCACCACCAGAAACCTGGCAGCAAGGGACTTCATATCATAGCTCACATCCTAAGATCCATTAAACGGTCACGTTCAAACGGCCTTTGTGATAGACACAGTTTCTTAGCGAACGAAGCACGCAACCAGGTGTAGTCTCCCTCATGCTTCAAATCCCAATGATAGCTGCGCTTTGCGCCAAACCAAAACATCTTATCTGTCGTGCCAGAAACACGCTTCTGCTCAGCCGTCGGTAATCATTACCCCACACAACAGTCCGCCACTAACACGTTCCTTCAAGGAGGCATTGCCTCCTCGCTGCAAATTGCAAATTCGCTCTAGCCGCGCTGATTACGGCTAGCACAACATCTCAACGGTGGGTCTCCGCTACTGTGACTACTTGACCAGAGTCAAAAGCCCATGCGCAATTGCTTGCGAAGTGCACACATGACATAACAAATAAACAGGACAACACACTCTCTAAATGCCTCACCAGTTCCCCCCCACGCACGCCACCGCTTGCGCCTGCAAGCGAATGGCCTCTGTCTTCCAAGCTTAATTACGAGACACTATATGCGCGCTTCACACCAGTCACTGGATATGATTAGACCAAAATCTCAGTCGGACAGGGTTTGCATATCCAAACGATAACGTCCAATGATTCAACAGGGATATCCCAGTCCGCAGCGCTAGTCGGATTCTCTCTCGTTAGGCCTCCATGGTGTCAGTGGCGACTACCGCCAGCTCCTCGAGTTTCCTCGACGCCTCTGCCAGGCTAGGAAGTCTGCAGCAACGCTGAAAGACGTCTGTAGGTTTATCCTAGCAAATTCGCTTCCAGTGGGAATGCTTTTTTCGGTTTGCAGACCCATGCATCGGTGGCGTTGCTTGATATGCTGTCTCATGAAATTGCCTTGTCTGGCCAGCTAGTCTCACTTGCTGATCGAGTGCAGAGTAAAACAGGACGTTTGCAGTGAGCGCACCCACAAGATTTCAATTACCCTCGGATATTGGTACACCCGTGCTAAAGGGCATTCGTTCCCTGCAGATAATGCTACATCTAGCTTACGCGTTTGCTATATGCTTGCAAATAAACGTGCTGGACGTTTTTTTGTATTTTGGGGCTTCCCTAGAGAGAGACACCGTCTCACCAAGGTGCAAATCTGCCACAGCTAGGTACTTAACTACATGGATGGTCGAAACGTCTCGGCACGAGCCACGCCAGATAGCTCAAACGATCTTTTTCCGCATAGGTAACATATATACACAATCCCGGCTCGTCCCTGTCAAGCGCAGGAAACTCATGTCGACTGTTGGAATCTTCGCCGTGAAGCCCTATAAGTCCGATCATTTCCCCGCCCACGAGACGTTAGCTGTTCATTCACAACTTGCCACGACGCAAGGGGAGGGGACAAGAAATTCCCTCTTCTGGCGTACCAACTGAAACCCAATCGGCCTCAGCTGCGCGCACGTTCTCGCTGAAGCTGGTGAACCTCACCTCATACGGTTCCTTTCAAACACGGACTGCTGCATATCAGCTCAAGGGTGCAACGCAGCAGGCATTGGACGTGGTGAACACCTTCCCGGCTGCCAAAAAGAAGAGCAATCGGTCTCAGGTCCCCACAGCGAAGATAGGGAAGTGGTGGCTATCTAGGTGGTGCAAGAGCATTTCGCCATGACAACGTAACGTTCGCAGTTCAGTGACAGTACAGCCCCAGCAAAGTGCCTCCGCTTAGGAAACTGCACAGGCTAGGGTCGAACCAGCGGCTTTTCAGTAGACAGCAAATTTCTAACGCATGAGCGGTGATTAGAGCTTTCGTCTGTTCACCGACAAAGGTTCGAACATCGGTTTCGGCTCCTTGCGGCCTCAGGATACGTTTAGGTTCGAGACTGATATTGCGGTGTCAAACCTATGCGCCAATAGGAATTGCTTTCATTTTCAAATAACAAATTCAAATGAATACGATTAACGATCGTTCCCTTAATAATTTAGCCACCACGAGCCCCCTTCCAGACAAGGTCAACCGCCACCTCTGCCATATCCCGTAAAGCAAGTTCATTGAGGTCATGTCACCGTAGGTGCAAGGGGTCCATGCACGCCCATCATAAGTCTACATCTGCTCATGCGAAGACAAGCCAGTCGCCGTATAGCCGAGCGCATCGCAAGCAGGCGACTATGTTGGTTTCGTGTATGCAGTAGCTTCTATGCAGTAGCTTCTTTATTTCCTTTTCACTGTGTGGAGAACTGTGCGGGTACGAAGCTACTGCACAATCTAACGCACCAGCTAAAAATCATTATTGGTGTTTGCAAACGTTTCGCTGAGCACATTGGAGTTGGACACCACCCCACGACGCATGATGTACTAGTTGTACAACATGTGCTGGCAGGTTCCGTTGGACCCGCAGAGCAGGGATGGCGCACCTTATAGATTGACCATAAGGGCCGTGGCAATGAGAGCTCACACGGATAACCTCCACAATCAGCAGCAAGATGTACCCCAAAAACACGGAACGTTCCTCTTTCAAAGTCTTTAAGCCCTTTGCATCTTCCTTCGCACTATTGATAACCAAGCATAGCATATTTGTAACTGCTCGAATTACTAAATGGGAAGCTTTTCTGTATAACGCATGGCAAGCAAGATTTAGTTGATTACCCTTAAGCCGGCGGGTCATACGTTCTCCTCCAACCTCCATCGGTATCTCTCCTCACGGCTAGATCGTGCTCGTGCAGAATCCCTCGTTGTTAACGTGCACACGCACAGCTCGCATGCGCCGTCCTCGGTAGAGTAAGTCGGGTGAATAGGGGATGTTGACAAACGATGCTAAAACGTCTTAACATATACACATCGCGGGTCGTGGAACCTGCGACCGAGGAAATCTGTCTTGCCACGCACCTCCTGCACTCCATTTCTCTTGAGCTTCGTGCACACGCATTATGCATCAACTGGCATACACTGCCATTTGCCGTTTGACGACAGCACCTGTGTTGCGATACAGGCCCTTTGCTGTATTCCCGACAAACGCGTTGAGTGTCACATTAAACCAGTGCACTACATTTAGGCCGTTGCGGAAGCGCCTACAGAGCTGCCCACGTGTGGGTACGAAACGCCTTGGTATTTCCAGTGCGAGCACCACTGTATTCTTCAGCCACTTGCATCGGGCTGTTAATCATTCTCTGAACGCTAGTCTGAAATCTAGAAGTGCAGTCTGGAAGGTGTTGGGGTACTGACAACATGCACGAATGCCCTGTGTGCGTGATGGTGTCATGTGAACGCAGCATGAGCTTTAACGAGCAGGTCTACGCTCTGGAGGCTCGTTGGTCTCCTCCTCCACCTCTCCCACACTGCACGTTGCAGCACGATTCATCGCCTCCCGTGCCACGTCTCCACATCACTATTGTTCGCTTGTAGCAGACGTCAAGAAGAGAACTCGGGAAATATTTCATATCACGACGTACGCTCTGTTGGCCCGTATGCTTCACACGACGCAGATACAAATCACAACGATAGGCCTCGCTTCGAGGCAGCAAGACCCCACAGGGTGGGTTCGCGGGTCCCTGCGCGGTTTTCTGCGCATGATAAGTTGCTCTGAAGGTTCATTGAACTCCGCCTTCCAGCGCACTCTCTGAACGTCCGTTTGGTGCAGATGGTGTGGTTTGAGACGTCACTGCATCAGCTGGCATTGTACATTCTTCAACTGCAAAGCTTATGGCCGCGCCGCTAAACAAATTCGGCTGCTCTGGTTTGCAGAGTATATCAGCTGGAGCCGTCTGATCAGTACGCATGTGTGCTTCATCCACTGTTTGATTCATGCCAACCCCCTTCAAAGAAATCACTCCAAATGCTTGTCATGCCTCCCCATGCTCCTTTTTTTCTCCGATGTCGTCCGAACCTAGCGGCGAGAAGGCGATAGCTAATTGATGGTTAGTAACCTTCCGCATAACTGCCCCTGCTCTGACTTTGAAGAGGTGCATTCCGGCACTCTCGAGCCCCACCCATCCTTCACTAGTAGAGCGCTGTACAAGGGTATCTGCACCATGCGGCAAGGAACGGCCACAAAGGTGACTTCTGTCCGGACCTACCCTCTAGAGACTCGTGTTTCTTTACTACGTACAAGCCGTCAACGGCGCAGCCTGCACTTTGGAACCGCCTAAGCCCGAATGGCCTTAAAAAAAACAAAATCTAAACCCTCTCCATCATCAAAAATTCCAAGAGCGTTCACATCTCTCCCACAGAACAGCATCTCCACAGAGCATCATAAACTGATGCCATGTCGCTGGCCGCGAGCGTAAACTGCAACAGTGCTTCTACTCTGTCTCAGCAATGCTGCTGTTAAGACTTAACCTCCACGTAGCAGCAAATTTGTTGCAGCCTATTCAAGGGTATGGGATAAGTCGGACTCTTGCGGACCGTTTTCGTTAAACCAAGTCGCGAAACTAAGGGTTGGTGGCACCCCACGCTAAAACGACTCAACTGACATGCGTACAGCATCGTGGGGGCTGGCGCATGCCACTGAAAAAGTTGACTTTTTCTCTGCGCATCCTGCAATCCAGTTTTTCTCAGCGTCATGAATGCACTTGATTCACCCATTGGTGCTTACTGTGCGGCGCCTGTGTCGCGGTAGAAATCCTTTGCTGCAATTCTCACAAACGTTTGGACGGTTACATTTAAACAAATGGGAGCACCACGACATTATTTCCCCACTTTCACCGCATACGTCATCGCCGCTCGCTCTGCGTCTCCAACTGCTTGCTATTCGGTCCTACCGGACGTCAAGGGTACAACTCGGAAAAGGTCACAGAAATATGTTGTATCGTAACGCACGCTCTGATGGCCCGTCTACTCCACATGACGTACGCACAGATCACAACGGAAGCCCTCAGTTCGAGGGAGCAAGAACTCACGGGGTGGTTTCGTGGTTCCTATGTGCATGCTAAGATGCTCTCAAGGCTCATTAAATTCCGTATTCCGGCTCACTCTCTGAAAGGCCGTTCGCCGCAGTCGAGTGAAGACACCACGTCACCACTTCATCAGGTGGAACAGTAATTTCACCTCCCAAAGCTGGAAGAGAAGCGCGCAAAGGACTGCAATTGACATGCGCATGAACTGACGAGCTTTCAAGCTCGGCGCGGGCACTTCAATGCGAACTACGCAGACTGCATCATCCTGCCCTTCAATAATAGAATGCTGCGCATGGGTATCTGCACCCCGTGAGCAACACGAAAGAGCCATAAAAGTACCGGGTCCGGACCTACTCTCTAAACGCCCGGGTGTGTTTACTAATTGCAAACCGTTAACCGCGCGTGCTGCACTGCGGAGCTGGACGGGTCGAAAAGGCCTTGAATGCACTTGCCGTCGCTTGTCTTCCCAAGAGGCTTGCAGGAAAACAGTAAGCTGCGTACTCATGTCAGTGTCTTTCGTACAATTTCTCTCTAGAGCGGATGGCGAGAAATAATTCTAGACGATAAAACCAAAGTTGTCTGGTATAGGAAATGCAACGTAATCTCACCTACCTCGCACGACGACGTTCCCATCCTACTACGCAGACACGTGCTGAACGCTGGCGGGGCTCATTGGAAAACGTTCCTTCTTTTTGCAGAAGAATCCCATCCAAGACAGTCTATCCAGCCTGCGGCGAAACACCTACCTCTCGTAGCATTTTGACCCTAGAAGTATGGCATTCCCTACGCATGCTCCAACCACGCGGTGCGGTAGGCATGCGTTCTTCGTGAAATGCAGAACGGATGTTTAATGGTATCTGCAGCTTCGAACTATGATGCATGCATTGCCTCCGCCGACCGCATCCCCCACGCCCTTCCAATGCGGTCACAACTGTTCTCACCTTCTATGTACGCTTGCTGCTTCCGCAGACTGCTCAGCCACATTCTCACAAACATCCATATCTATCATCAAGCACCTACAACTCTGCTACCCTATCCAAACAGTCCCTCCAATGCACCGTCATGCCGACACAAGGCTCAACGTCCTCTACCCAGACTGTGGGTCCGCAGATGAGGCTCCTCCCGACTACTCGCCAACAACTACACACTGGCGTAGAAGGCAGCGCAGTGCAGCGTACTTGCTGGGACGCCTGTAGCCCCAAATTCACAAGCAACACAACGTGCACCAAATGCCAGGCGAAACGCCTGTTGCTCTGCCGTCGACGCTGGCGCTTTCGGCATTCGAGGCACGCAACGCACTAGACTCCCAATCACTCGCATTGCTCACCGCCGCCGTAAACACACCAAAATGGCCCCACGGTACGCAGGCTGCTCGCGCTCCTCGGGCACTCCCCAAGACCGCATCTAACCTATACTTTCCTCACCACAAACTGCATCGTTTACATTTACATCATTTCAACTCCGTCTCAACTGCTGTCCTTCTCAATATACGCTCCGCGTTTCCGGTTCACACTGCTGAGATACACTCGTCACTCACAACAATCCAGCTCCCTCAACGAGCATCTACAACCCTGCAACCCTATCACCCAAATGCAGTCCCACAGTCCCTCCTATGCACCGTCATGCCGAGACAGGGCTCAACGTCCTCTAGCCAGTCCGTCGCTCCGCTCGTGAGACTCCATTCAAAAACTTGCCAACAACTAAACACTGGCGTAAAAGGCGACGCAGTGCGACGTACTTGCTGGGGCGGCTGTGGACCCACACTCATACACGAGCACAACGTACGGGAAACGCCAAGTGCAACGGCTGCTGCCCTGCCGACGATACCAACGGTATCAATATTCAACGTGTGCAACGCACTGGACTCCCAATCACTCGTGTCGCTCACAGCCGCCGTAAACACACCAGCAAAGTGCCCCCGCCACGCCAGCTGTTCGCGCTGCGCGGGCATCAGCGAAGACCGCGTCTAACCTACTTTCCCCGCCACCAGCTGCATCACGTACATCCCTTCAGCTCCGCCTGAACTGTAGTCCCTCTCAATGTACGCTCGTCCCTTCCCGCTCACACTGCTTAGCTACACTCGTCACTCACAAACATCCAGCTCCCTCAATGAGCACTTACAACTCTGCTGCCCCGCCACACACACACAGTCCAACGGCTTTTTCAATGCACCGTCATACGTACACCGGACACAGCGCCCTTTACCCAGTCCGTGGCTCCCTGTACGCAATTCCAACCGATAACCCGCCAACAACTAAACACAGGCAGGCGTAGACGAATGCTGTGCAGTGCGACATACTTGCTGTGGCGCCTGTGCAGTCACACCCATAGAAGAGCAGCATGTGCGGCAAACGCCACGCTCCATGCCTGCTGCCCTGCCGACGACATCAGCGTTATCAATGTTCGACGCACGCAACGCGTTGGACTCCCACACAGTGGGGTTGATCACAGCCGCCGTAAATACTCCTGCAAAGTCCCGCGATATTCCAACTGTTCGCGCCGTGAGCATCCCCCACGATCCCACTACCAAGTGGATCGTTTACACCCCTTAACCTCCGTCTCAACTGCGTTCCCTCTCAATATACGCTTGCCCCAGCCTGCGCACACTACTGAGACGCATTCATCACGCATTAACATCTAGCTCCCTCAACAAGCAACTACAACTCTGCTAACATACCACCCAAATGCACTCTCATACCTACACCGGGCTCAACGCCCTTTACCCAGTCTTTCTGCCAGCCCCCAATAATTCATCCGGGGCATTGCCAACCACTAAACGCTGGCAGTGACGAAGACGGCCGCGCAGTGCGACGTACTCGCTGCGGCGGCTGAAGACCCACGCTCGTACACGAACGCCGCATGCGACAGAAGCCACGCAAGACGCCTGCTGCGCTGCCTTCCGGCTCGCTGCTGAGCCTCATTCATCACTCACAAACATCCAGCTCCCTCAACAAGCGTTTGCAACACTGCAGCTTCGCCGCCCAAATGCAGTCCAGCAGTTCTTCCAATGCACGCTTATACTTGCACAAAGCTCAAGGTTGTTTACCCAGTCATTCTGTTAGCCATCGCCAACAAATAAACGCCGGTGACGACGAAGAAAGCCGGAAATTGCGACGTACACGCTGGGGCGGCTGTAGACTCACGTTCATATGCGAACACCACATGCGCGAACCGCCACGAGCAACTCTTGCTGCCCTTCCTTCCAGGTCACACTACTGAGCCTCATTCATCAATCACAAACATCCAGCTCCCTCAACAAGCGTTTGCAACACTGCTGCCCCACCGCCCAAATGCAGTCTCGCAGTTCTTCCAGTGCACGCCTATACTTGCACAAAGCTCAAGGTTGTTTACCCAGTCATTCTGTCAGCCCGCGATATTTCGTCCGGCGACTCGCCAACAACTTAACGGTGGAGAAGAAGGCCAGAAATTGCGACGCACCTGCTGGGGCGGCTGTGAACATTGCATGCATAGGCACACACCACTTGAGCCAGAAACCACCCGTGCCATCGAGATTCGTCGCATGCAACGAGCCGGGGTCATAAAAACTCGGGCCGCCCACAGCCGACCTAAACACTTGAACAAGGCCCCCCGCCAAGCAAGCATACTGCGTCTTCCGGACGACCCCTGCCACTGCGTCCTGATTGTATTCCCCTCCAGCATATGCATCCCCCACATCCCTCCAACTCTGCACCCACTGCTCGCCTTCCCAGTGTATACTTGTTGCTCCCACCTCACACTACTGAGCCATATTTGACACTTACAAACATCCAGTCCCCTCAAAAAACACCTGCAACTCTGCTGCCCCACCACATACACGCAGTCCCACAGTTTCGTCAATGCACGAGCATACCTGCACCGGACTCAGTTTCCTTTTATCAGTCCTTGGGTATGTGTACGAGACTCCATCCTCTCACTAACAACTAGACAAATGAGTAGAAGAAAACTCCAAATGGCAACTCACTTGCTGGGACGCCTGCCCCCCAATTCATAGGTGAACGCCAAGCGTCAGGCGCAACGCCGGCTGCGCTGCCGAACGAACCAGTGCATCGATATTTGGTGCGCGC
Organism: Eimeria mitis; assembly: GCF_000499745.2. Taxonomy (NCBI): domain Eukaryota; phylum Apicomplexa; class Conoidasida; order Eucoccidiorida; family Eimeriidae; genus Eimeria; species Eimeria mitis. The sequence continues at coordinate 48,311 of NW_013572333.1, forward strand.
AACGTGCTGGATTCGTAAGCATTCGTGTCGCTCTCTACTGAAGTAGGCACTCTACCACTTCCCCTCTCCAGGCAAGCGCATTGTGCCGGCCGGACGTCTTTTAAAACCACATTCGAAGTGCTTTCTCCACCATCAACGGTACCCGCCGCAACCCTTAACGTCGGCACAACTGCACGCATTCTCAAGATGCGTATAGTAGTGAAACCCAACGTACGTCCTGGAGCCCATTTTGCCCCGTCTTCATGCTCACCATCGATGCAGAAAATGGAACGTTTTCCTCTTATGGGACATTTTCTTCTTCGCCTGTGAAATCTGTCATGTTGGAATATCAGTTGTTTTTTCACAGAGAGGTGGTAAGCAATCTGTGGCTGGACCATACCACAAGGCCGTATGCCAAAGCACCAAGCGTGTTACATCGGCTCGCTCCCGCGCTCCCGCAAGCCAGCCGATTCTGCTTTCTGCTAGCCATTCGCATGAGCAACAGGAGAGAAGAAACCCTCGTTGCTTTAGCCAGGCAAGCCAACCGGAAATTAACGGCTACCTACAGATGCACTGCAGTTTCACAACAGCACCTGTCAGTGGTAAGAAACAGCCATCACAGGTCGCAATACCAACAAACAATGCTCTATCAACACTCCCCTTGCGTGTCCCCAGTTGTCCCTTCCTCATGAACGTCGGCAGCTGCTGCATGCCGGTCATTCTGCCTCCCCGAGTATGCTGCTCAAGAGACGTCCACCGGGATGGTGCCTGAAGGCCTACGACGCTCATCAGTAATACCCATCCTACGCAGCCACATGATAAGCCCTTGGCTGATCAGTTCCGAGCTAATGCTAAGAAACAGATGAGAATAGTTAACATGTCTGCATAACCTAAACATGCTGAAAGAAAGACGCATCACAATCCGTCTGTCGACAACAGTTTTCCCCTAACTTAATGCAGAACCTGAAATGAGCAGTTCATCCCCAATGTGCCTTCGGCGCACTGCAAAAGTGATTGAGTCGCAATGTTATCCGCTCAACTTGCCCTCCCACAAAACTGCCGGCCCTGAGTAGGACGCGAAACCCATAAAACGCCAGGTACCAAATCTCACAGCGGGTGCATGCTGGTGGTTCTGGGCAGAACAGCGGGAGATCCACCCAAGTAACCCGACAAGCCAGCTGATGTGCCTAATTTGCCCCAAAAAAGGGATTTGGCGTCTTTCAAGATCAAACATAAAACGACAGGAACGCCCCCTCTGTTTCAACATTCCTCCATACACCGGGCTGCCGCCATGCGCTCAGGGCATAAAAAACGCTTCCCATATAATTTCGCATCCGCCTGAACAGAGCGGGGTCAAAGAAGTTTAACTGAAGACGCATACCATCATTCAGGCAAGCGTATTCATGAACGTCATCCCTCCGCGCACAACGCCACGGTCACTGTTCGCGAGAGCGTAGATTACAAATGTCAAAATCATGAACAACTTCACGAATAAATGCCAGTTACGCTGGGTTGGTGGAGGCTGGGTTGTTCTCAGGTAGCTCCACTTCCAGACGTTGGGTGGCCTTCCTCGTTGCTTCGAAACCAAACTGCCACTTGCAACATTCCTTGCTGATGAAGCCCCTCTGTGACTCGTTTCTGCTGGCATAAACGAGTAAAAAGCAGGCATTTTCACATCCAAGTACGTCCGCGAGCTCCGGCGAGCAAGTTTCCAGCCATCGGTGAACGCACAACAGAAGAATCCTTTTCATGTAGGCAGCCACACGAGCCTGGCAACCACCGTTTGTGCACACATCGAAGACTCAAAACGTCTTAAACCACTTTATGTGCAGTTAGAATAGCGAGGCAAAGCATTCCACCATTGCACATTTCCAGAATCCCTGTACTTCCCAACTTTGCGGGTTCCATGGATGCAGTATATGCACGACTTTTTTCTTTTCGGTAGGTGACGAAACTGCAATGTGCGATCCAGATTTGCACAGAGCCCCGCCCCCTCGCTGGTTTCTCTGTCTGCCTTCAAACATTCAATATCGCTGTTTAAACGGAAGGCCAGGCCAGGTACACCGGGATGTTTGCTGTGGGACCGGTGACGTGTTAAGAACAAAGAAGACGTTGCCTTCGCGAACGCTTCGCCTGTCTGAATTTACACCTCCGCGCTTCGGTCCCCAAATACCTAGGGCTCATCCATCTCTGTTATTTCCCCCCATTCTCATTATTATAGTGCCGCATCATGTTCCTGTTTGCTGTAGGCTGTTTTACCCCTGTCACTGTTCCTTCCGATGCATCTGTCTCCCCATTGCACTCATGCCATGCACTGCCATTGCAGCTTTTCCGACTGTTGCCGCTGCTGCCATCCGCATTTTAACATCTCAGAAGCACATGCTGTCAGCAGTGAAGGCACTCATATAATATCGCAGGCTCCTCCTGTCGCTTGTGCAACCCATGTTGAGAACCCTTTCATGAACAAAAAGCATGAAAAAGTGTTTCGTTATCGCAGTTTCGCATATTAATTCTTGAAATGCAACAATACTCCATTATTTAATGTGCACAAACCCGTTTCCTGTAAGATTTAGCGCGAGGAGTCTGAGGGTTTAGAGTTTAGGGTTTAGGGTTTAGGGTTCAGTTAGCTCCTCCCCCAGACGCGAGAGGGCCAGCAACGGCTGCTCACAGGCTGTAGACCGACCAAAGGCAGCACTCTCTGGAAAGCAGATGAATTCTTCTTCACATGTTGTTTCTTATTCTACGAATTGAAAAAAAGCTTTTATTTATCTTATGGTATACATGTACTAGTTGATCCCGCCATACAGGCCTCGACAGCTGGCCACTCCGTACTAGAAATGCAAGCATATCCGGATCACTATCCATACGCACAAACACTCGTGTAAGTATGTATAAGTATCATATGTACGGTGCACGTTAGTACATATGTATATATGTATTGTGTATGCATATTTATACGCATATATACAATCAATATATAGCCGATATACAGGACGCCTATGTGCGTTGAGTTCATGTATTTGCTTGCAGCCAGGCGAGTTAGGGTAAATGAACACGAAACGCGCGGGCCTGCATCTATTCATGCAAAATATATACACTTGTGCACACGTCTGCGTATATTTCAAGCCGGGGTGGCTGCCGCCCATACAAACACTTCCGACTAAGGTAAATCCTCTGTGGCAGAGCAGCACGCGTCGCTGTACACCCGCAGATCGTTTTATCAACAAAGTGAAGTCTAAGAGAAGTGTGGACCCAATATACCCAGCCAAAGGCGCAATAAAAAGCGACTTTTTAATATTTATTTCTCAACATGTACATATATGTGTAATACATGAAGGCCGGCAAAGGCTACTGAACAAGCAAATACAGGCATTACAACTAGACCATGCAAGTGGAAAAGCGCCCAAACCACCAATGTACACGGTTTGTGTAAAGGCAAATAAATAACAAATAAAATGTCAATGTTCTCACATTGCATTGCGAAGAGGGTCCTTCTTCTGGGTCATCGGCGAGCCTTCTGACAGTGAAGACGAGGCTTGTATGTTTTTTGTTGAGATGTTGATAGCAAAGAAAAACAAGAAAAGAGACAGCAGCTACAGCAGACAAGACGGCAGCAAGGGATGCAAGCGAGTTGTATCGTGTCCTTCCCCTTTTGAACCAGCGGTGGGTGTGATGGCGCTGACTTCCGGCCTCGGTCAGATCACCAATAAAAGCAGATATCAAACTTTTATCTTTATTAGAAGTATTATCATTTAAAAAACTGGCTGTATTGGTGTAGGGGGAGGTGAAAGACACCAACCGCTCGTCGCGTGTCTGAGCATCTATGAGACGCTGCTCGCCGGCGCCCTCAGCAATGATGAAACCCGCGAAAACAAAAAAGCTGCATGATGCAGTACCAAATAGGTGAATGAGAAATGCTGGAAACTTCATTTTCAAAGACCTTTTACCGAGAAGGCTGGCGAAGACAGCTAGGAAAGCGTGCCGATCGAGACAAGCGAAAAGAAACACACTGGCCCTCTTCGTCGCCAGTCAAGCCATCCCAAGACACAAAACAATACAAACCACTTCGTAATATATTTCGCAGCTATAAAAAGATTTCAAAACGGAAATTCTCAACACCGAGCCCTGTGGCGTGTGCAACAGCCCTAGAGGGTGTCGAGTGTGGAGGTGGTGTTAAGAGAGAGAGAGGGAACTGGGTCCTTTATTCTCTTATATCCAGCCAATTCAATCATCTAAACTCAATCTATTAAGTAAATAAATGATAAAGACAGCGCTATTCTCCTTTTTAGGGTTTGAGCGCTCTGATCTATCACTCATGCACAGCGCCGTTCGCTCGCTGTTCGTTGCCCCCGCCTCTGTGAATTATGTCTAGCATGGAAAAATACGGAGAATCCTCTGAAAAGACACTCTTTATTTNCCCCCGCCTCTGTGAATTATGTCTAGCATGGAAAAATACGGAGAATCCTCTGAAAAGACACTCTTTATTTGAAATTTTAATAATTTATTTCTATATTAGCTATAATATTGCGAATATGTTGCAGCTATAACGCTGCACACCGTCAAAACCCCCCTCCTGCAGTCAACGGACGTTGTGTGTTTTTGTATTTCAGGTTTTCACAGACTAGCGCAGTTTCTTCCTTTCATGTCTTGTCCTCCGGTTCAAGTTGCACGAGTTTTTTCGCCTATTTTTATCTTTATTATTATTATTTCTGTCATCTACGCATTTAATTTTTCATATTTAGCACAGTAAAACCTTCATGCGCGCCCAGCTTGCAACGCTCACTTCACTTCGGCCGTCGCCGCCAGTGTGTAAGAACATTACTTGACTCCTTTCCTGTTACCTCTCTCTGAAAAAAACAAAACTACGGGGTGTACATTCGAATCACTTTGTTCGTAGAGCGTCGGAGGGGCTGGAAACCTCTCTTTGGCGGTGTTTGTGTTCCTGCTGGAGCCGACACACCCAGCGTAGCATGGTGTGTGTGAAATTGTTTTTTTGTATTTATACATATTTTTAGGCTGCTGATGGGAGACAAGCAAGAGTGTGTCAATTGCATACTGCAGTGTCGATGCACGCAGCAAGAAAATGTTCCCGTACCAACTGCTGCAAGCTGTGTTACAGCAACCCCACATTGTCCTGGATAGGCTGCTCGCGAGAAAGTTGAAATTCTCTAAAAGTATCTATAGAGATAATACACACGGAAAAGAAAGCTTGGTTTCGCTTGTATGTAACGCTTTCGCTCACCGTGGTTACGCTGCAACACATACCAAGCAGCCTCTTCTCTTCAGCCCCAGGCCCTGGGCCGCTACTGCCAGTACGTCTAGAGAAAGAGAAAAACGTAGGCTACATTCAGGAAGGTTTTGGTTTACTGCTTCTTAACTCTTTCGGTTTCATTGCAGCTCGCATAAGACCGAGGACTCTCGTTGGTGGTTGGTGGCGTGCAGCAGGTGTAACGAGAGCCATCAATTGTATACAAGTACCACCATGAACACAATAAGACCAAACTACATAAAAAATAATTTCAAAAAGGCAGCTTATATCCTACCCAGGCCCCAGGCATCCTGGCTGCAGCTACCCAAGAACCTGGGATTGAGCTGGTGAAACGCGTTCGTAGAGTAGAAACATTTCCTTATTCTGTCTAACATACACGATCCTGGTTTGCGTTGTTAACAGCAAAATGCATAAATATAAACCTTTTGTTTTCTTAGTAAAACAAAGTGGTGTTGAATTTGCCAGTGCTTCTGCTGCTGCTGCTGCAGCACCAGCACCAAAGGCTGCCGCATCAAACGCAGCAGCAGCAAGCACCAGCAGCAGCAGCAAGAGCAGGCACCGCTGCTCCAGCTGCACAGCCATCTGTAGATGCCTCAGCACCTAGATTCGAACATTTGCAGCTGCAGCAGCCTCTTGCTGCTGCTGCTGCATGAATGTGGTGTCTGTACACTGTCCGTTGAGTCTAGCTTCGGCTATTTGTTTTTTATCATTTTTTCTGCGTTATGTGGTCTTCTTTGTTTTGCCCCTATGTTTCTGTTCTTTGTTTCTATATGGCTCTATATTTTTATCTTGCTTTTTATCTCTCTCTGTGTGTATTTGTTGTTTACGCACAAGTATAGAGAGAAACAGAAATACAAGGAGAGAGAGATAAATTCAACTCTGCGTCTGTAGAGCAGCTGAACAGCAACAAGAAGATTATAGTTCGTCTCGTTTTGTGTTTTCTTTTTCTTTATCGTTTTCTGGCAAAGGGGGA
>NW_013572334.1:0-768 GCF_000499745.2 Eimeria mitis
GCAGCAACAGCAGCAGAAACAACAGTAGCAGCAGCAACAGCAGCAGCACCAACAGCTGCAGCAGCAGCAGAAGAGCTGCAGGGGGCGTTGTCTCTGCCCTACGAACCCCTCGCCTTTGACTGCCGCTGCAGCAGCAGCAGCAGCAGCAGCAGCAGCTCTTCTGCTGCTGCTCTTGGGTGGAAGAGACAGGGGGGCAGCAGCAATGAGCAGCAGCTGCAGCAGGCTGTCTCCCGTCTGTCGCTGCTGCTGTGCCTGCGCGCGGCTGCTCCTCTTGCCGCTGCAGCAGCAAGTGAAAGCAGCAAGCGAAGCAGCAGCAGCAGCAGCAGCAGAAGCAGCAGAAGCAGCAGCAACAGCGCCGTGCTGCAGCTGCAGTGCCCGCTGGCAGTTCATGCTGCTCTGTTTGACTTACTGCAGCAACTGCAGCAGCAGCAGCAGCAGCTGCAGCAGCAGCAACATCCTCAACGTGGCCCGCGTCGACTCTCCGCAGCAGCAGCAGCAGGAAGGGGAGCCTCCTCCCCCTCATCCTCTACAGCAGCACTAAGCCCTTCAGACTATGCAGCAGCAGCAACAGCAGCAGCAGCAGCAGCATCAGAGGCAGAGACAGACACATTGTCTCCTGCTGTCTCCTCTTTGCTGCTCAAGTTAGCGTACGGGCAGCTGCTGGCAGCAGCAGACGCTGCTGCAGATGCACGCCGGGTTGCTGCTTCCACTGCTGTAGTGCTGCAACAGCAGCAGCTGCTGCAGCAACAGCAGCAGAAGCAGCAGCAG
>NW_013572334.1:780-7028 GCF_000499745.2 Eimeria mitis
GCAGCAGATACGGTGCCCTCAAGCTTCAGCTTGCCGCTGCTGCTGCCGCTGCTGCTGCAGCTGCTGCGAGACACCCTGGAGATGCCGTCTATACACCCCAAGGTGCTGAGCGTCCCCGCGTTGTATTGCTGCCTCGTTTCATGCGTTAGCGAGCTGCAGCAGCAGCTGCAGCAGGACTGCAGCTGCTGCAGCTGCTGCTGCAGCAGCGTTTCCAGCTGCAACAGGAGCAGCTGTAGCAGGCGCAGTAGAAGCAGCAGCAGCAGCAGCAGCAGCAGCAGCAGCAGCGACTGGAGCTGCGTTGAGGGGGCTCTATCGTTACTTGAGCTGCAACGGCTCTACGGGGTTGCTGCTGTTTGCTGCTGCAGTTTGCTGCTGGGTGCTGTTGCTTCGATGCCGTCTGTCTTTTGTATGGACAACGGCTTGCTGCTGCAGCACGTTCCCTCTACTGCAGCAGCAACAGCAGCAGCAGCAGCAGCAGCAACGGCAGCAGCAGCAGCAGCAGGTCCTGACGGCGTCGCTAGACAGAGCAGCAGCAGCGTCAGCGGCAAGGCCCAATCAAATCCTCCGCCACGAACATGCAGCAGCAGCAGCAACAGCAGCAACAGCAGCAGCAACAGCAGCAGCATCAGAACGCACTGGGAAGAAGACAGGACCTTGGGGCTTGTACATAAGGCTGCTACGCTGCTGCAGCTGCTTCTATCTCGGCCTCGTTGTTTGCTGCTGCAGCAGGATGTGTTGAAGGTGCTGCAGCAGCTGTTGCAGCCACGTTGGGTTGCTGCTGCTGGAACGGGTGCAGCATCAGCAGCAGCAGGAGGAATAAGGGGCCAAGCAGCAGCAGCAGCAGCAGCTTCTGCTGCTGCCTTCGCTCTTGCTGCTTGTGTTGCTGTGCGGCTCCTCGAATTCATACTTGAGGTTATACAGCACCTACAGACAGAGGCTCGCCGCACGGCGGTGGCGCTGCGGGGCCAGCAGCAGCTGCTGCTGCAGCAGCTGCAGCAGCAGCAGCAGCAGCAGCAGAGACAGCAGCGGCAAAAGCAGCAGCAGCAGCAGCAGCCTCTCGCGCGGAGAAATACACTTGAAGGCTTGCTTATGAACGCGCCCGCCAAGGTGCAGCAGGAGCAGACAGTAGACCCAGCAGCAGCAGCAGCAACAACAGCAACAGCAGCAGCAACAACAGCAGCAGCAGCAGAAGAGGCTTATTCTCTTTGCTGCAGCCTCACATGCTTAAGCAGCTCCTTTGTAGAGTTCCTAGGCACCCAGCTGCGGCCTGTCTTTATGCGGGCGCTGCTGCCTGCTGCAGCAGCATTGCTGCCGCTGCTGCTGGACGCACACACACACCAGTCTCCTGCATCAGCAGCAGAAGCAGCCGCCGCAGCAGCAGCAGCAGCAGGAGGGAAGAGGGCCTCGATGCTTCGTGCTGCAGCAGAAAGCTGGGGGGGAGAAGGCCTCGGGCTGCTGTGGAGAGATCTCTGCTGCTGCAGCAGGCTGCAGTGGGCGCTGCAGCAAACCTCCTTCTTGCCGCTGCAGCAGCCACCAACTGCTGCGCTGCTGCGGCCGCTGCTGCACCGCGACGCTCTCATGCAGGGGGTTAGACACCTGGCCAGCAAGCAGCACCGCACGCAGCAGCACCAGCACCACCCCCACGAGCACGAGCACCAGCAGCAGCAGCAGCAGCAGCAGCAGATGCAGCAGCAGCAGCAGCAGCAGATGCAGCAGCAGCAGCAGCTGCAGCAGCAGCAGCAACGGGGACACCACCATCATCTGCATATGCATGAGCACCACGCGAACGGGCAGGCACATGACGGCCGTGTGGAGCCAGATGAGCTGCAGCAGCAGCTGCAGCTGCAGCTGCAGCAGCAGCAGCAGCAACAGCATCAGCAGCAGCAGTATTTGGGCACAGCAGCAGCAGCAGCAGCAGCAGCAAATGAAAGACACGCCGCCACCCCCGCATGCAACAGCCCCACACCAAGGGGCTCCAGCCGTCGCTTCAGCAGCTGCTTCCCCCCTCAAGACAAAGTGCAGCAGCAGCAGCAGCAGCAGCAGCAGCAGCAGCGGCAGCTGCAGCATGTGATATCGATGCATGTAGCTGAACATATGCTAGCAGCAACGCCTCTACCAGCTATCCCTGTTGTTGCTGCTGCTCTCTTCCCTGGCTGCATGCTGCAGGGCGCATGCAGCAGCAACAGCTGCAGCAACGCCTTTGAAGTCATCNTCTCTTCCCTGGCTGCATGCTGCAGGGCGCATGCAGCAGCAACAGCTGCAGCAACGCCTTTGAAGTCATCAGACAAACCCACAGTTTGGGGCCGCTGCAGCTGCAGCAGCAGCAGCAGCAGCAGCAGCAGCAGCAAGAGCAGCAGCAGCAGCAAGAGCATCAGGATGACGGCAGCACCGCTGCTTTAGCTGCATTTGAGCGGGAGTGGGCGTTGCTGCCTGTTGCTGCGCTGCTGGGGTCTGTTACTGCTGCTGCTGCTAGCAGCAGCAGCAGCAGACACAGCAGCCCCGCGGGTCTCGGTGTTTCTGGTGAGGTTGTTGTGAGTGTATGTACACCTGAAGGGCCCCCAAGAGGTATTAGGGCCCTCTCTCTCCCTCGTCTGCTGCTGGGGCTAACAAACCAAGACAGCATGCGCTGTGCTGCTGCACTTGCTGCAGCAGCAGCAGCAGCAGAAACCCGCTATGCAGAAGCCGCTAGCCTCATCAGATACCCCTCGCTGCAGCAGCAGCAGCAGCAGCAGCAGCAGCAGCAGCAGCAGCAGTATCAGCACCAGGATCACCAGCAGCACCAACACCCGCACCAGCACCAACACCAGCACCACCATAAGCAGCAGCAGCAGCAGCAGCAGCAGCAGGAGCAGCTGCAGCTGTCTCTATTGAGTGATGCATGCGGACCCGGGGGTGCATTCCCTTACTTGATGAGCTCTCGGCGGCCGCTGTTTGCTCCGAAGGCAGCAGCAGCAGCAGCAGCAGCAGCAGCAAGAGGTGCCATCTACCTTGCAAGAGACAGCAGCGAGGAACGCGAGCTGCAACAGCAGCAGCAGCAACAGCAGCAGCAGCAGCAGCAGAGTGGTGTTGCGTCGCTGGCAGAGTGGGTGGGGTTGTTGTTGTCCCGAGNCAGCAGCAGCAGCAGCAGCAGAGTGGTGTTGCGTCGCTGGCAGAGTGGGTGGGGTTGTTGTTATCCCGAGACATCGCCCTATACACCGTAACACAGACCTCGCGGCTGTGCTCTTACTCCCGCTTGCTTGCTCGTGTCACTGACAGCAGCAGCAGCAGCAGCAGCAGCAGCAGCAGCAGCAACAGCAGCAGCAGCCTTGTGTTCCCGTACGGTGTCTTCTCACCTTTGTCTTCAATGCGTGCTGCATTTGAGTTTACTGGTGTCGTTGCAGCTCATCCTTTTCTGCCTGTCTTTGCTGTGCTGCTGCGGGCATTGCAGCAGCAGCAGCAGCAGCAGCAACAGCAGCAGCAGCAGCAGCAGCAGGCCGGTCCGCCGGTCCTTACTCCGGTGCTTCGCTCTTTTGGTTTGGGGGCTCGCAGCCTGCCACGGGGTCCTGCTGCAGCTGCAGCAGCTGCTGCTAGTGCTGCTGCTGATGCAGCTTCTTCTGCTGTATCTGCTGCTGCTGCACCTGCTGCTGCTAGTGCTGCTCCTGCGCATGCATCTGCTGCTTCTGCTGCTGCTCCCTCCACCGCAGCAGCAACTGAGGCACGCGGCACCGAAATACAACGCCTGGACACCTTAGAGAGACCAGCAGCAGAACTGCAGCAGCAGCAGCAGCAACAGCAGCAGCAGCAGCAGCAGCAGCAGCGACAACATTCGGGGAAAAGAGGACTACAAACATTGCCTCTGTTGCTGCGTCTGCAGCAGCACCAGCACGCGGGCTCTGGCGGCCACGGGGGAGCAGCAGCAGCAGCAGCAGCAGCAGCAGCAGCAGCAGCAGCAGCAGCAAGCCAAGTAACGTGTGCTGCATGGGTACCGCAAGGAGACAGTCTCCTCGTTTCTGATTCCTCTGGCTGGGCCTTTCTTTTTTGTCTGCTGCGGGGTCCGCTGCTGTCTCCTTCTGTAGTAGCAGAGGCTCTGAGTGCTTCTGCTGCAGCAGCAGCAGCAAGAGCAGCAGCAGCAGAGGGCAGCAGCAGCAGCACCAGTCGCAGCAACAGCAGCATCTATGAACTGCAGCAGCAGCGCGCATGCAGACCTGCTGTTTGTTGGAGGCCCCATAACATTACGCAGCAAATAGCAGCAGCAGACGGCAGCGGGGCCTTCGTGATCACTCTCGGTGTAGGCGTGCAGCAGCAGCTGCTGCAGCAGGACACAACCCTGATAGCCGGTGCTGCTGCTCCTCGCAGTTTGCTGCAGCGGCTGGGCTCAGGAGAGACGGCCTGTGGCGACGCATCGGGTTCTGCTGCTGCTGGCAGTAACCAATTCAGCACCGTCAGCAGCAGAAACAGCAGCAGCAGCAGCAGCAGCAGCAGCAGCAGCAGCAGCACAGGAGGGGTATCTAAGGGCCGCAGCAAGAGGAGACCCCACCCACTGAAGCTGCTGGGTAGCCTCCGGGGCCAGGCAAAGGAGGCCTTTGTGTCTCGCGTGATGCAGTCTAGGCTGTTTGCTTCGAGGTTTCCTGCTGCTGCTGCTGCTGCTGCTGCACTGCAGCAGCAGCAGCAGCAGCAAAGAAGAAACGCAGCAGCAGCGCCNGCCTTCAGGGTATCGGCGAGGGGCCCCCGCAGCAGCTTGAGGGGTCTAGGGGGCCCCTTGTTTGCTGCAGGTGGTGTGAAGGGTGCTGCAGCAGCAAAGCAGCAGCAGCAGAAGCAGCAGAAGCAGCAGAAGCGTCAACAGCAGCAGCAGCAGCAGCAGGATGCAGGCGGAGAAGAAGACACATGGCTTGAGGCCCCCAGCTGGGCCGCGAGTTTGTGGGGTTTAGGTAGCGTTGCTGCAGCAGACACAGAAGCAGCAAAACGCTCAGGTGTATGTACACCTGAACTAACCCCCCGCTGCAGCAGCAGCTTGCCTTTTATTGAGGGCCCCTGTCTCTGTGTGTGGCAGCTAACTGCTGTGGGGCCCTCGGGGGCCCCCCGTCTGGTCTCGGTGATAACCTGCGACGACTTGCTGCACACGCGCGCGCGGCTTGCTGCTGCTGCTGCTGCTGCTGCACCTCCTGCAGCAAAAGCTGCCAAGAAACAGACAGCAGCAGCAGCAGCAGCAGCAGTAATGCGAGGAGGCAACAGCAGCAGCATCAGCAACAGCAGCAGCAGCTGGTCTGTTGAAGCAACGCATGCACCTACCTGTTTCTGTCTGGCGGTGCTGCAGGAGGGCCCCGCTTGCTGCAGGCCTTGTCTTGCTGCTGCAGCGGGGTGTACAGGCAGCTGCTGCAGCAGCAGCCTGACAGCAACATGCTGCGGCGGCAGCTGTGCTGCTCTCCGCTGCGTTGTATATGGAGACGGAGAGGGGACAGTGCATGCAGTTGATTTGGGGCTGGAGGAGGAGGTGTTTCGCTGGTCGGCTCACAAGGGTGCTGCTGTCTCCTCTGTCTCTGTCTCTCGTGCATGCGGCTGCGGCAGTGCTGCGCCTGAGGTCTGGCTCGTCACTGCTGCTGCTGCTGCTNTGTCTCTCGTGCATGCGGCTGCGGCAGTGCTGCGCCTGAGGTCTGGCTCGTCACTGCTGCTGCTGCTGCTGCTGCTCCCAGCAGCAGCAACAGCAGCAGCAGCAGCAACGGTAGCAGCAGCGGCGGAGAGGGAGGGATGCTGCTGCGCTGCTGGTCTGTTGTGGGGCTGGGAGAGGGGGGGCCCGTGCTGCTGCATCAGCTGCATGTTAGTGCTGCTGCTGTTATGCCTCGTGGTGTTGCTGCTTCTTGGCTGGGTCCTTCAGGCCGCAGCAGTGCAGCAGCAGCAGGAACAGCAGCAGCAGGAGCAGCAGCAGCAGCAGCAGCAGCAGCAGCAACAGCAGCAGGAACTGGCCCTTCTAATGCGCTCGCGCGCCTACTAGGTACACACAAAGGAGACAGCAAAGACACACGAAAAGGAGACAGCAGCACCAAAGAAGCAGCAGCATTTCAGCTGGGCGGCCGCAGCAGCCTCGTCGTTGAGGGGGGGGACCTTCTGCTGCTCGCCAGGATATAAGCATAGCAGCTACAGCAGCAGCAGCAGCAGCTGCTGCTGCTGCTGCTGCAGCTGCAGCTGCAGCTGCAGCAGCAAGAGCAGCAGAAACAGCAGCAGCAGAAGGAGAAACAGCACCAGAATCAACACCAGAAGCAGCCGTTATTTTT
>NW_013572334.1:7218-7324 GCF_000499745.2 Eimeria mitis
ATGTCTGCTCAAAGACAACCCCACAGCCGCTATGCTGTTTTAGTTCTTTTGCTGCTGCACTGCAGCAGCAGCAGCAGCAGCAGTAGCAGCAGTAGTAGCAGCAGCA
>NW_013572334.1:7424-7555 GCF_000499745.2 Eimeria mitis
TTTTTTTTGCTGCACTGCTGCAGCAACAGCAAAGGCAGCAGCAATAGAGGCAAGAGGAGCAGCAGCAGCAAGCAACGACCGGCAGCGGGGGACGCTCACGCATCGCGGGCGCTCAGAAGCTTGTCTTCCGT
>NW_013572334.1:7655-7884 GCF_000499745.2 Eimeria mitis
TTTTGCTGCACTGCTGCAGCAACAGCAAAGGCAGCAGCAATAGAGGCAAGAGGAGCAGCAGCAGCAGCAGCAGCAGAAACAGCGCCAGCAGCACTGTTTCTGCTGCTGCTGCTGCTGCTGCTGCTGCTCTGTCTCCACTTGTTTGTGTGCAGTTGTCTCCTGCGGCGACGGGGGGGCCTCATGTCTGCTCAAAGACAACCCCACAGCCGCTATGCTGTTTTAGTTCTTT
>NW_013572334.1:8023-10639 GCF_000499745.2 Eimeria mitis
ACGTAGCAGCAGCAGCAGTAGCAGCAGCAGCAGGAGCAACACGCTGCTGCTGCTGCTGCTGCTGCTGCTGCTGCTGCTGCTGCTGCTGCTGCTGCAGGCCTTGTGGGGTGCCAAGGCAGCTGCTGCACATTCGTAGCCGGGGCGGAACTATATACTTCTCGGTTTACGTTGTGTTGAGTTAGCTGCTGCTGTAGCTAGTTGTTGCTGTAGCTAGCTGCTGCTGCAGCTGGAAGCAGAGGCTAGCTGCACTTCGCATATCTCTGCTGCGGAGAAGCAGCAGCAGCAGCAGCAGCAGCAGCAGCAGCAGCGGTTGCTGCTGCTGCTGGCGCCGCCTTTGCAGTGCAGCCGCATTGAGTGTGTGCTGCACCTGCCTATACACCTCAGCATCCACCTGCTTCCAGCGGGGGACGGTGGTGGTGGTGATGGGTTTTTAAGGGTTTGTGTGTGGGGCCGCAACTTTAGCCTTTGAGTCCTAAAGCATAGGGTTTAGGGTTTAGGGTTTAGGGTTTAGGGTTTAGGGTTTAGGGTTTGAGGGTGAAACGTCAAGGGCTGATGGTTTAGGGTTTAAGGGTTTAGGGTTTGGCGTCGAGGGTTTAGCCTCAAGGGTTTAGGGTTTATGGTTTAGGGTGTATAGTTTAGTTTAGAGTGTATGGTTTAAAGTCTTGGGGTTTAGGGTTTATTAGGGTTTAGGGTTTAGGGTTTAGGGTTTCGCATATAGGGTTTAGGGTTTAGGGGGTGGCAGGGGCGCAGTGTTCACTTGTGGGGGTCGTAGTTTGCCTGTGGCTTATGTTTATTTTAGGGATTAAACAATTGAAATTAAAATATATTTTGCTGTTTTTTAATTAAATAAAAAAAAAGAAAAAACAGACAAGCCACAGAGGGTCACTGACACGGGGTGTCTGTGCATACACCCCAACTGCGCGTCGGCAGCGGGCAGCAGCAGCAGCAGCAGCAGGAGCAGCAGCAGCGCCTGCAGCAGCTCTCTCCTCTGCTGCAGCAGGTAATGCTGTTATTTTTTATATTTATTATATCATCAGTTTATTCTAATTATATTATTTGTCCTTTAATTAAATACACTTGTCGTTGGGTTGCCTTGGCTCTGCTGCTGGTGACCAGTGGTCTCTTCACTTGCTGGTCCACCGCTTCGCATCAATACTCCTTTTGTTACTGTATCCTCCATAACCCTAAACCCTAAACCCTAAACACTAAACCCTAATTCACCCTGAACCCTACACACAAACCCGTGTCCTCTTGTTTTTTAGCTGCTGCTGCATAGACGGGTATTAGGGTTTAGCGCCACACCGCCGCCTGCCTGCAGGTCAGCTGCTGACAACCCAAACCCTAAACCCTAAACCCTAAACCCTAAACCCTATACCCTAAACCCTAATAAACCCTAAACCCCCATATGCTCTAAACCCTACCAAACCCCAATAAACCCCAGTGAGCCCTGACNCCTAATAAACCCTAAACCCCCATATGCTCTAAACCCTACCAAACCCCAATAAACCCCAGTGAGCCCTGACAAACCACAAACCCTAATAAGCCCCACTAAACCCTAGTAAACCCTAGTAAACCCTAATGACCCCTAATAAACCCTAGGGTGTTTTTGTCTTCTTGCAGGCGTGGCGTTTGGGGTCTTAGGACGATGGGGGCCTCGCGTGTCCGAAAGCAGCTGTTGCTGCTGGGCGCCTTGGGTTTGTGTTGCTGCAGCAGCAGCAGCAGTGTTGCCGCCGGGGAGTTGAGAAGCGGGTCCGTAGATGTAGGAGCAGTCAGTGCAGCAGCAGAGTCTGCAGCAGCAGCCGCTGCAGCAGACACAGAAACACCAGCAGCAGCAGCAGCAGCAGCAGCAGCAGCAGCAGCAGGAGAGGTATCTGATCGGCATCTTCGTCAGGTCATAGAAGACTTCGATATGCACGAGGGTTTAGTGAGGGCCCTGGGGCCCCTTGCCCCCCTGGAGGTCCCTGACTGGAGCGAGGGTTTACTGGAGCAAGACCGCGGCCAAAACAGCAGCAGCAGCAGCAGCAGCAGCAGCAGCGGGACTCGGGTTCACTTCATGGGCCCCTTTCCCCCCAATAGACCCTGGGCCCCCGTATACTTCTCTGGCTACGGCCAGCACTACCCCATGGGGCCCCTCCTCCTCTCCTGCATCACTCAGTCAGGCGGACGAGCGACCTGTGACGTCGTGCCGAACACACCCTATACACCCGTAAACCCTAAACCCTAAACCCTAAACCCTAAACCCTAAACCCTAGGCAACTTTAGTTTACCGTAAACCCTAAACCCTAATAAAATATAATAAACCCTAATTTACATTCAACACGCCGTCGCCTGTACACTCCACCGGGTTTAAACCCCATACAAACCCGTAAACCCTAAACCCTAAACCCTAAACCCTAATTGACCTGAAACCCCAAAAAACTGTAAACCCTAGTAAGCCCCAAACCCTCAACAACCCTTAAACGATACTGTACCTTAGAGCATCACACCACCACCGCCGCCACCATCACCACCCCCACCAGCAAGAGCACCATCACCAGCAGCAGCAGCAGCAGCAGCAGCAACAGCAACAGCATGTATGCATATATGAACGCATGCAGGCTAGCGGATCTACTTTAT
>NW_013572334.1:10739-11280 GCF_000499745.2 Eimeria mitis
ACAGCAACAGCATGTATGCATATATGAACGCATGCAGGCTAGCGGATCTACTTTATACAGAGCGTGGAGTCTGTGGGGTAACCAGCTGACTGGGCGGGCCTTCATATCTCTAGAGACAGGGTTCGAGGGTGTAAAGAGGGGCCCCATGGGGGCCCCCATGGGGGCCCCCCCCCCTGCTGTGAGGCCTCAGGCAACGCAGAGAATTGCTTGGGGTGTATGGGGCTCCCCACAGCCTCTTACGACCCCCTGAAGACAGAGACACGGCTGGAGACAGGAGTGAATGAGACACAGGGGGGAGAAGCAGCAGCAGATGGAAACCAAAATGCTGCTGCTGCTGATGCTGCTGCTGCAGCAGAAGAAGAAGATAGCTGGAATGCTGCTGCTGCTGCACCCTTTAATCCTGTCACACCAGAAGAGCTGTTTACTCTCTTACCCAAACTCAAACAACAAATCGGAGGGGACCCAGATGTCAGTGCTGCTGCTGCTGCTGCTGCTGCTGCTGCTGCTGCTGCTGCTGCTGCTGCTGCTGCTGCTGCTGCTG
>NW_013572334.1:11380-11789 GCF_000499745.2 Eimeria mitis
ACCAGATGTCAGTGCTGCTGCTGCTGCTGCTGCTGCTGCTGCTGCTGCTGGGGATCGTGCTCTCCATGTTGCTCGTTGTTGCTGCTTGCTGCTGCTGGTTTAGCTTTGCTGTTCGGTTCTCTTCGGTGGGCCTCGATACTGCTGCATGCTGCTGTTGCTGCTGCTCTCATGAGCTTGCTGCTGCTGCTGTTGCTGCTGCTGCTGCTGCTGCTGCTGCTGCAGCCGGAGAATCTGCCCTGCAGAGACGATGATCCTCCTGCCCCAGGTGTTCCCACCCTAGGCGACATCCTACGTTCCCGCTCAGTAACCCTAAACCCTAAACCCTAAACCCTGAGAAAACCCTAAACCCTAAACCCTAAATCCTAAACCCTAAGCTACCTGCAACTCTACTCTTAGACTATTTGATGTG
>NW_013572334.1:11889-12626 GCF_000499745.2 Eimeria mitis
CGGCGACATCCTACGTTCCCGCTCAGTAACCCTAAACCCTAAACCCTAAACCCTGAGAAAGCCCTAAACCCTAAACCCTAAATCCTAAACCCTAAGCTACCTGCAACTCTACTCTTAGACTATTTGATGTGTTTGTGTGTATTAATTACAACTGCTTATATAATAAAATAAGGGTTTAGGGTTTAGGGTTTAGGGTTTATGTGGGTATTATGTGTATATGTATATATTAGGATTTGACTCTGTTTGAATCTATGCTGAAGACCTCCAGCATCCAGCAGCTGGTGCCGTGCCCCCTCACCTTTTTCGCTGTCACCGACGACAAAGCGAGAGACTTTCAGGGGGGGAGGCCCCCCCCCTGTCTAGCCAAGGCCATAGCCAGGCCAGAGAACCAAAGAAATGTACTCAAACTCGTCGGGTACGCTACAGGGTTTAGGGTTTAGGGTTTAGGGTTTAGGGTTTCACGCTTCGTGGTTTTGGTTGGAGGGTCTAGGGTTTAGGGTTTAGGGTTTAGGGTTTACGGTTGCAGGCATTGAACTGTATTGAGCCACAAGGAGAGTTTATTGTTTCTTCTGTATCTAGCATCTAGCATCTATCATCTACTCCCTACTCCCTACTCCCTAGTCCCTAGGGTTTAGGGTTTAGGGTTTAGGGTTTGTCGTTTGTGGTTTATGTATTCAGGCGTTTGGCTGTGTTGGGGCGCAAGGAGAGTTTGGTTGCTGGGGCGCCGCTGGCTGTGC
>NW_013572334.1:12718-13117 GCF_000499745.2 Eimeria mitis
CTTCTCTTTTTTTTGTTTTTATTTTTTTTTTTCTTTTTTTCTTTTTTTTTTTCTTTTTCTTTTTCTTTCTTTTGTCTCTTCTTTTTCTTCTGTTTCTTCGTTCTCTTCTGTCTCTTTTTTTTCTTTTTTTTCTTCTTTTTCTTCTTTTTCTTCTTTTTCTTCTTTTTCTCCTGTCTCTTCTTTTTCTTCTGTCTCTTCTTTTTCTTTTTCTTTTTCCTTTTTTTCTTTTTCTTCTTTTTCTTCTTGTTACACTTGCTTTTGCTCGCTTTGTTCTTATCGGCATTGTGATGAGGATGCTGCTGCTGCTCTGTGCTGCTGCTGCTGCTCTGTGCTGCTGCTGCTGCTGCAGGTGATTCACATGTTGGCCCGGAACGATCTGAATGACGGCGAGAGCAGGGA
>NW_013572334.1:14388-15679 GCF_000499745.2 Eimeria mitis
TTGCTGCGGCAGGTGGTGTATTGGGACTGTCTCCACGACCATCTGCTGCAGCACCCCTCGCTTACCCGTTTCGCTCTCCTTATGGTAGACAACCGCAGGTCGTTGCCTATCATCGGTTTGCCCCCAGGTCAGGCTCTAGGGTTTAGGGTTTAGGGTTTAGGGTTTAGGGTTTAGGATTAGGGTTTAGGGTTTAGGATTAGGGTTTAGGGTTTAGGATTAGGGTTTAGGGTTTAGGGTTTAGAAATTCGACTAGGATACGGTTAGCCTGCTTCTTTTGACCCTCTTGGTGTGTCTCCCTATCTAAACCCTAAACCCTAAACCCTAAACCCTAAACCCTAATGTGGGTGTGCAGGCCCCCGTCCTGATTGGGTGGCTCGCGAGAACAACGGGTGGTTTGCGCCTCCCCCCGCTCCGACAGCAGCAATGGAATATGAGGAAGAAGAAGAAGAAGAAGCAGCAGCAGCAGAAGCAGCAGCAGCAGAAGCAGCAGCAGCAGCAGCAGCAGAAGAAGAAAAGGAGGCGCAGCAGCAGGAGAAAAAACCTGCTGCCAAAGAAGAGAACAAGAAGAAAGCTGCTGCAACAGAGGCTGCTGCAGCAGAGAAAAAAGAGAAAAAGGAAGATGCAGAAGCAAAAAAACCAGATGCAGCAGCAGCAGCAGCAGCAGCAGCAGCAAAGGAGGCTGGGAAGCCCCAAGCGGGGCAAACAGCAGCTGAAGCAGCAGCAGCAGCAGCAGCAGCAGCAGCAGCAGAAGCAGAAGCCGAAAAAAAGAAATCAGCGGAAGCCCCAGCAGACAAAAAGCCCAATGCTGAGGCAGCAGCTGAAGCAAAAGAAAGCAGCAGCGACAAACAGAAACAGCAGAAACCAGCAGCAGCAGCAGCAGATGCACCAGCAGCAGCAGCAGCAGCAACAGCAGCAGCAGCAGACAAAAGTAAAAAAGAAGAGCCTGAAAGTGTATCAGAAGCTGCAGCAAAGCCAGCGGAGAAGAAGACCCCCGAACCCTCAGCAGCAAAAGAGAAAGATTCTGCTGCAGCACAAAAAGAAAAAGCTGAAGCAGCAAAAGCAGCAGCAGCAGCAAAAGCAGCAGCAGCAGCAGAAGCAGCAAAAGCAGCAAAAGCAGCAGCAGAAAAAGAAAAAACAGCTGCAGAGAAGAATGAAGACAAGGCAGAGGCCGCAGCTGAAAAAGCCAAAGACAACAAACAGTAAAAAACGTTTTCGCTTCCACGAGTTGCTGCTGCAGCAGCAGCAACATGCTGCTGCTGCTGCAGCAGCACCATACCCCTCCTCATATATG
>NW_013572334.1:15779-16489 GCF_000499745.2 Eimeria mitis
ACAAAAGTAAAAAAGAAGAGCCTGAAAGTGCATCAGAAGCTGCAGCAAAGCCAGCGGAGAAGAAGACCCCCGAACCCTCAGCAGCAAAAGAGAAAGAATCTGCTGCAGCACAAAAAGAAAAAGCTGAAGCAGCAAAAGCAGCAGCAGCAGCAGCAGCAGCAGCAAAAGCAGCAAAAGCAGCAGCAGAAAAAGAAAAAACAGCTGCAGAGAAGAACGAAGACAAGGCAGAGGCCGCAGCTGAAAAAGCCAAAGACAACAAACAGTAAAACAAAAATATTTTCGCTTCCGCGAGTTGCTGCTGCAGCAGCAGCAACATGCTGCTGCTGCTGCAGCAGCACCATACCCCTCCTCATATATGCTGAGCTGCTGCTGCTGCAGCTTCCGCGTTGCATGGCATTCCTAGCTGCTGCTGCTTCAGAGCTCAGGCCCGTGCCTGCAGCTGCACCAACAGCAGCAGCAGCAGCAGCAGCAGCAGCAGCAACAGCAGCAGCAGCAACAGCAACAGCAGCAGCAATTAGGGTTGCAGTAGTGTCGAGGAGACAAGCATCGCCTCCTAGTCCGTTAGGGACAGCATGAAAGGAGACAGATGCTGTCTCTGCTGCTGCTGCAGCAGCACCTGCTGCTGCAGCAGCAGCAGCACCTGCTGCTGCTGCTGCTATTTCCTGTTGTCTTCTTTTTGTTGGCCTCCACATCCTTTGACTGTATAGACA
>NW_013572334.1:16543-18164 GCF_000499745.2 Eimeria mitis
CCTGCTGCTGCTGGCTGGTGTTTGCTGCTTCCTGCTGCTGCTGCTGCTTGCTGCTGCTGCTTGCTGCTGCTGCTCACTGCTGCTGCTGACTGTTGCCTTCTGCTGCTTGCTGCTGATTGATGCATTATTCTGCCTGCTGCTTATGCTGCTGCTGCTGCTGCTGCTGCTGTTGCTGATTGATGCATTCTGCTGCTTGCTGTTGCTGCTGCTGCTGTGGTGTATAGCAGCAAGCAGACAGCAGCAGCCTAACAGCAGATGCCTGTCTGTCTGCATACACCCCATTTATTAATTTATGTATTTGTTTGTGGTGTACATACACCTCAATTATTAATTTATTTTGTTTGCGGTGTACATACACCTCATTTATTTGTCTTTATTGATGGGCTCTGCTTCTACTGACAATAACAACAACCCCACCAAAATAACAACGTTCCTCTTTTGCTGCAGCTCTGCTGCTTATGCTGCTGCTGATGCTGATGCTTCTGCTGCTGCTTCTACTACTGTTGCTGCTGCTGTTGCTGCTACGGGTGCTGCTGCTGCTGCTTCTACTGCTGTTGCTGCTGTCGCTGCTGCTGTTGCTGCTACGGGTGCTGCGGCTGCTGCTTCTGCTGCTGCTGTTGTTGCTGCCACGGTTGCTGCTGTTGCTGCTACTGCTGCTTCTGCTGGAGAGTTAAAATGCTGGCCAGGCGTTTGCAGCAGCAGAGACAGCAGCAGCAGCAGCAACAACAGAGACAATAGAAACAACGGAGACAGCAAGGAGACAGCAAAGAGACAGCAGAGATACAGCAGAAGCAATAAGGAGACAGGGGAGACAAAAACAGAGAGAAAACGAAGACAACAGAAAAAAAGCAAAGACAGCAGAGAAAAAGCAAAGACAACGGCCTGACTCTGCTGTCTCTGCTGTTTCTTCTTTGTCTCTGTTGTTTCTGTGTCTCTGCTGTCTTTGTTGTCTCCTCTGTCTTTCTGTTCTTTTTTTTTTTCTTTTTTCTTTTTTTCTGTCTTTGCTGTCTCTGCTGTCTTTGCTGTCTCTGGTGTATCCCCTGTCTCTGTCTTTTGCCTCTTTATGCTGTCTTTGTTGTCTCTGTCTTTCTGCTGCTGCTGTCTTTCTGCTGCTGCTGTCTCTCTGCTGCTGCTGTCTTTCTGCTGCTGCTGTCTCTCTGCTGCTGCTGTCTCTCTGTTGCTGCTGTCTCTCTGTGCTGCTGTATCTCTCTGCTGCTGCTATCTCTCTGCTGCTGCTGTCTCTCTGCTGCAGCTCTGTCTATCTCTGGTGTCTCCACTGTCTGCGTTGTCTGTGTATGTTTATGCTGTCTGTGTCTGTGTCTTTGCTGCTGTGTCTGTGCTGGCTGCTGCTGCCATCTGCATTTATTTTTTTTGTTTCTTTTTGTTTTTTCCTATATATTATAATAATAATAAAAATAAAAAAAATAAAAATAAAAATAATAATAACAATTATTATTATTATGTTGTTGTTGCAATAAAAAAAAAAGAAAAGAGAGACAAAGGCAGACAAGGCCACAGAGACAAAACCCAGCAGCACAAACACAGCAACGACTGCTGCTGCTGCTGCTGCTGCAAATCATAAGGCGCTGCCAGAGAGGCATGAGGCCGCGGATGCTGCTGT
>NW_013572334.1:18264-19468 GCF_000499745.2 Eimeria mitis
TTGCATTTATTTTTTTTGTTTGTTTTTGTTTTTTTCTATATATTATAATAATAATAAAAATAATAAAAATAAAAATAAAAATAATAATAACAATTATTATTATTATGTTGTTGTTACAATAAAAAAAAAAGAAGAAAAGAGAGACAAAGGCAGACAAAGCCACAGAGATAAAACCCAGCAGCACAAACACAGCAACGACTGCTGCTGCTGCTGCTGCTGCTGCAGCAAGACCGAGTGCACCCAGCAGCAGAGTTGCAGCCGCATGAAGGTGGAGCTGCAGCAGCAGTAGATCTGCTACTGCTGCTGCTGCTGCTGCTTCTGCCGCTGCTGCTGCTGCTTCTGCCGCTGCTGCTGCTGTTGCTGCCGCCGCTGCTGCTGCTGCTGCTGCTGCTGCTGCAAATCATAAGGCGCTGCCAGAGAGGCATGAGGCCGCGGATGCTGCTGTTGATGCTGCAGCACTGTTGCTGCTCCAGCCCCCCAGGCTGCTTGTGCTGTCTATGCAGTGCTGCTGCCCATATGCTGCAGACATCATCAGCATCTGCTGCTGCTGCTGCTGCTGCTGCTGCTGCATCGCCCCGTTGTAGCAGCTGTACAGCTGGGAGCAGTCGAATCCCAACGCTGCGTATTGCTGCTGCAGCTGCTGCTGATAGGCTTGTTGCTGCCACGCCTGAACAGCAGCACCACACGCAGCAGCAGCAGCAGCAGCAGCAGCATCAGAATCCACGTGTTGTATTTCCTACCCTTTTTGATGCTGCTGCTGCTGCTGCACCTGCTGCAGCAACCCCAGCAGCACACTTTGGCGCTGCTGCTACGCATGCAGGCGCTGCTGCTGCTCCTGCTGCAGCCCCCGCGGGCAGCTGCTGCTTCTTTAGTATGCTGCTGCTCTCTCTCCGGGTTCGGCAGCAGCAGCAGCAAGCGGCAGCAGCAGCAGCGGCAGCAGCAGCAGCAGCAGCAGCAAGAAGCTGGGGTGTATATACACCTCATTGCTGCGTCGGGGCTTCCACATCCCAACGCCTAGGCCGCCTGGAGCGGGCCCATGTCTGTGCTGGCTGCTGTGCAGCATGGTTGTTGTTGCTGCTGCTGCTGCTGCTGCTGCTGCTGTTGCTGCTGTTGTTGCTGCTGTTGCTTCGCGCTTGCAGCGAGCAGCAGCAGGGAGACTGATGAGACAGGTGGCTAGCAGCTTCTTTGCTGTTGAGAGCTGCAG
>NW_013572334.1:19562-20076 GCF_000499745.2 Eimeria mitis
GGCCGTTGTGCTGCTGCTGCTGCTGCTGCTGCTGCTGCGGTAGGAGTGCTGCTGCTGCTGCAGCATGCTGTTCCGTGCTGTCTGGAGAAGTTTCTCATATAGGGACTGTCTTCAGCGGTGATAAGAATTTGGGGCGCAGGGCGTTTGCTGCTGCTGCTGCCTGCAGCAGCAGCAGCAGCAGCAGCAGCAGCAGCAGCAGAGCCAGAAGAAGCATTCCAGGCAGCCGTGTCTTCTGTGGCTCCGCAGTGAGGGGAGCTGAAGGAGCAGCAAGAGGGGCTCATGTTGCTGCTGCATAGTGCCCTCCTCTTCCTCTTGGTGTTGCTGCTGCTGTCTTGGTGTCCCACTGCAGCAGCAGCAGCAGCAGGAGCAGCAGCAGCAGGAGCAGCAGCGGGGGGAGTAGCAGGTGCTGCTGCTGCTGCACGTCGCGCTGTAGAAGCACGAGAAGGCACAATGGCGAGAGTCTCCCGCAGCAGCAGCAGCAGCAGCGTGTGCTGCACTGGGGGTGGCAGCGGGC
>NW_013572334.1:20413-21348 GCF_000499745.2 Eimeria mitis
CTCGGCAGCTGCTGCTGCAGTTTGCTGCTGCTGATCCAGCTGCTGCTGCTGCTGCTGCTGCTGCTGGGAGGATACTGTCTGCTGCTGCTCATCTTCTTTTGTGTCCCCCGAAGCGTCGTCTGGAGAAGAAATGCAGCTGCTGCTGTCTGCGGTGCGGCTGCTGCTGCCACAGTTGCTGCTGCTGCTGCTGCTGCTTCTGCTACAGCTGCCGCTGCAGCAGCACCTGCTGCACGAACCAGGCAGCAGCAGCAGCCAGTTCGCTCCGTAGCTGCTGCTGCGCAGTTTGAGTGCCTCAATCAGCCACAACAGCAAGTTGCTGCTGCTGGCTTGAAACGCAATCTCTTCGTCGCTGGCAGCAGCAGCAGCAGCTGCAGTTGCTGCTGCTTCACTGTCTCCTGCTGCTGCTGCTTCTGCTGCCTCTGCTGCTGCTGCTGCTGCTGCTGCTGCAGGAGTAGGCCTTGGTCTGAAGTTGCTGATGCAGGCCCAGGCGTGGAGCTCAAGCCAGCCGGTGAGGGGGAAGGGCAGCCAGCTCGTCGGCATTTCCTCTTCCCGTTGCAGCGACAGTTGCTGCTGCTGCTGCTGCTGCTGCAGCTGTTGCTGCTGCTGCTGCTGCTGCTGTAGCTCATGCTCCAGCAGGCTCAGTTCCTGGCAGACTGAAGGGCAGTGCTGGGTGTCGCATGCATGCCGCAGCAGCGGGAGCCTCGCAACTGTTGTCAGCTGCTGCTGCAGCAGTTGAGGCTGCAGCTGCTGCTGCTGCTGCTGCTCTTGCTGCTGCTGCTGTTGCTGCAGCTGCTGTTGTTGCTGTCGCTGTTGTTGGCGCTTTTGGTGGGGTCTTTGCTTCCCGCTGCGTGTGCCTGCTGCGTGAGCAGCAGCCACAGCAGCAGCAGCAGCGGTTGCTGCTGCTGCTGCTGCTGCTGCCTGCTTCTTTGCGTTCT
>NW_013572335.1:0-3005 GCF_000499745.2 Eimeria mitis
TATATATATATATATATATGTTTTTGTGCGTGTTGCTACTACAGGCTGCAGCAGTCTCTTGTTGCCTTTATAGAAAGCCAAGAGGAGGAGAGGAGACACCTGGCGGGGGCACTCTTAGAGAAGGCGCTGTGGGCCCCAAACCACCCCTGCTTTCATGCTGCGGAGACACCGCAGCAGCAGCAACAGCAGCAGCAGCAGCAGCAGCAACAGCAGCAACAGCCTGTGTAGCAGCAGCTGCTGCAGCAGGAGCAGCTGCTGCTGCTCCTGCTGCAGCAGGAACATGCTGGCTACGCTGCAGATGGGTGCTGCTGCTGCAGCAGCACAGAGCGTGAGCTGTCTCCGTTTCTCCTTTTGCATGAGGAGACACCGCAACCAGCAGCAGCAAAAGGAGACTGCAGCAGGATAGCTTTTTTTTTTTTCTTATAGAACAGAAAAAACACAAAAGAGACAGAGGAGACAAACGACACAAAAAGGAGACAAGAGAGAAAGAAAAGAGACAGGGGAGAAAGAATAGACAGCAGAGATAGAGCACACGCAGCACAAAGAAAATAGAGAACACACAGGAGACACAGCATAGATACGAGAGACAGAGGAGACAGAGGAGACAAAGGAGACAGAAGAGAAAGGAGACAGAAGAGAAGGGAGACAGTTAGTTAGGGGTTGTGCTGCTGTGTTGTCACCTCTGGCAGCTGAAGAGGGACCCATGCATCTGCTGCTGCTTCTGTCCTGTCTCTGTGCTGCTGTCTCTGCTGCTGTTTCTTCTCCTTCTGCTGCTGCTGCTGCTGCTGCTGCTGCAGCTGCAGCTGTTGCTGCTGCTGCTGCTGCTGCAGCTGCAGTGTGTTTAGTGGAAACGGAGACAGGACAGTTTCCCATCGTCTCCTCCCGCCACCACAGCAGCGGAGACACTTTCTACTGTCTCTTGTTTTTTTTTATACAGCTGTATTATCTTCAGTGCCTGTACACCTCCGCGGTTTACGCATCCATATCCCCAGCACACCTTGGGCCTTGGGGGCCCCCCACCCATAGTAGCAGCTAGGAACCCCCCGAAGGTATGGATGAGTGCGGGCCCCCTACGCGTAGCAGCAGCTGGGGCCCCCCCAAGGGTAGCAGCAGCGGGGGGCCCCCCAAGGGTAGCAGCAGCGGGGGGCCCCCCATGGGTAGCAGCAGCTGGGGGCCCCCCAAGGGTAGCAGCAGCTGGGGCCCCCCCCCCAAGGCCCATATCGAGCATGTATACAGCTCCTTCTGCTGCGCCAGCACAAAGAAAGCCCATTTGTTCATCGATGACAGCCCCACACAAGAAGCCACGAGTGGATGCATGCACGTTGGCTGTTGGGGTGTCTGTACACCTCAGGTCCCATAGCTTGCAGCAGCCATCGGCACCCAGGGTAGCAACAGCAGAACAGGGTAGGGGGCCCCCACCCCGCCGCAGCGGCAGCACTGCGTTGAGGGCTGCTGGGTGGGCCCAAGCTGTACATACAGCTGAAGGGAGACAACGCAAGTCGAAGACACAGAGACGCCCGTCTCCTCTCCCCCCAGAGAGAAGCAGCGGAACAAACCCACTGCTGCTGCTGCTGCTGCTGATGTCTGTGACGCTTGGTGCTGCTGCTGCTGCTGCTTCTGGTGGGGGTAGCAGCAACTGAAGGTCCCCTACAGCCCCGTTGTGTGCTGCTGTTACTGTTGCTGCTACTTTTGCTGCATTCAGGTCCCATACATACACCGAGCCGCTGCGGCTACCAGCAGCAGCAAAAGCATTGAGCCACACAAACTGCAGCAACGGAGACAGCTCACATAGAGACCCCCCTGCTGCTAGATCGACAGCAGGCAGCTCAGCTATCTGTCTCCTCCCCTTTACATTCCACAGACGCAGAGACCCATCGTACCCTACAGAAGCAGCCAGGGGGTCCTCATTGGGGCCCTCGGGGCACCCGGGGCCCCCAGGGGCCCCAGCGGACCCAGGGGGGGCCCCCCAGGGGCCCCTCACCTTCAGGTCACTGACACCCGCGCGGTGCCCAGGGAGAATCTCGGTCGAGCGTATTCTCCTCTTCCTAGTACCCCCTTCTGGTCTGGGGGGCCCCCTGCGGGGGCCCCTGGTTGCTCTGGTAGTGAGTTGCTGCAGCTGCTGCTGCAGCAGCTGCTCGTGCTCCAGCTGCTCCTCGTATGGTGTTTGGGGCCCCCAAAAAGAATCTATATCTCTCTCTGTGTATGTAGAGGGAGAGGAGACATCAGGCCAGAGACAGACGCGGCCATCCATACCCCCAGAAAGGAGACAGTCTCCAGCAGCAAAAGCGCAGCAGGTGACCCAGTCGTTGTGGCCCCACGTAGCCCCATACAGCTCAGCAACCAGCCCCATAGGTATGTCTGTGCATGCAGCTGCTGCTGCTGCGCATGCATCCGCCCGCTTACACTCCAATAAATTAAACAAACGCAGAGAACCGTCCGCGCTCCCACTCGCACACAGCCTCTCTGAACACGCAGCACCAACCACACACAAACATGCATGCATGCAGCAGCAGCAGAAGCAGCAGCTGCTGCTGCTGCTGTTGCTGCTGCTTCTGGCGCGCTGCTTTAGCTGATGGCGTGCTGGTGTGTCTGCTGCTGCTGCTGCTGCTGCGTGAACAGCAACAGCAACAGCAGCAGCAGCAGCAGCAACAGCAGAGGAATCCTGCGTCCCCACAGGCCCCTTTTTTATGGGGGGGATACACCAGAGCAGCAGCAGCAAGGCGTGTGCTGCTGCTGCAGAGTGAAACCTTATTAAGTTTCTAGGGTTTAGGGTTTAGGGTTTAGGGTTTAGGGTTTAGGTCGCACTTGATGGGTGCACGTCTATACAGAGAATAGAACGATCGTGGCACTCAGAGAAAAAAGCAACAGCAGGGGGGCCCCTCCTCAGTGCTGCTGCGTTTCGCAATATATGTGTAGGATAGCTAACCCACTGTGCTGCTGCTGCTGCTGCAATGAGTCCTTCTGAAGAGCTTTCTTATAGAACGGCCGCTACTGGTTGTGCTGTA
>NW_013572335.1:3260-3599 GCF_000499745.2 Eimeria mitis
TGCTGCTGCTGCTGCTGCTGCTGACGGCATAGAACCAATAGAAGGGTCCAGACCGCCGGGGGGGCCCCCCGAGAAGGGCCCCTTCGAGAGAATATGAGGGGGGCCCCTGGGGGCCCCAGAACGGGGGGGCCCCCTAGTGGCGCTAGAAGGGTCGCTGGGGGCCCCACGGGGGGGGCCCCTGGGGGCCCCAGCAGCGTCCCCACTGGGGGCCCCACCAGGGGGCCCCCTAGACCCCTGAGGAGCTGGCCTCATCGTACACGCCTAGCACAGCTGCTCCTGCTGCTGCTGCTGCTGCTGCTGCTGAGCTACACTACAACAGCACTGATTGCTTTGCATCCA
>NW_013572335.1:3699-5350 GCF_000499745.2 Eimeria mitis
GCCTGCAGCAGCAGCAGCAGCAGCAGCAGCAGCAGCAACTGCAGCACCCGCTGCTGCTGCAATGAGTCCTTCTGAAGAGCTTTCTTATAGAACGGCCGCTACTGGTTGTGCTGTAGCTGNGCTGCTGCTGCAATGAGTCCTTCTGAAGAGCTTTCTTATAGAACGGCCGCTACTGGTTGTGCTGTAGCTGCAGCAGCAACTGCTGCAGTTGCTGCTGCACAGCAGCACGTCGTTACCTATCAGCCCCAGAGGAAGCAGCTGCAGTTCTTCCCCTTGCTGCTGCTGCTGCTGCTGCTGCTCCTGCTGCTGCTGCTGCTGCTGCTGCTGAGCTACACTACAACAGCACTGATTGCTTTGCATCCAGACCCCTAAGAAGTATCTGTCTCCTTTCTATGGCCTGCTGCAGCAGGCGCTGCTGTGACGGCAGCAGCAGCAGTTGCTGCTGCTGCTGGGGTGCCCCGCTGCTGCTGCAGCAGCAACAGCAGCAACGCGAGCCAGGTGTATAGAGAAGAGACAGACACGGAGACAGTGAAACAGAGAAAGGCAAAGGAGACAGAGAAGGAGACAGAGACGAATAGAGAGATAAGCAGACAACAGGCAAGCCCCGCGCTGCTGCTGCTGCTGCTGTTGCTGCTGCTGCAGTGCTGCAGCACTTGCTGCGTGTTTGCTGCTCTCAGTGCGTTGTTTGTGTTTCTTTACTTTCTTCTCCTTCTGCTGTATCCGCACTGTACAGACACCCAAGAGAGACGGCGCTGCAGCAGCAGCNGCTCAGCAGCAAGCAGAAAGAGATACCCACAACGGAGACAGACGAGGAGACAATACACACACGAACACAGTCAAGGAGACAGAAGACAGAGAGAGACGTAAGCTTCTTCTTATTGCTGCTGCTGCTGCTGCTGCTGCTGCTGCCGCTGCTGCTGCTGCAGCTGCAGCGGAGCTTGAAGGTCTGCCGGCGTTGCTAGCGAGAGAAATGGGGACACGGAGCAGCAGCAACAGCAGCAGAGACAGCAGCAGCAGCAGCAGCAGCAGCAAAGACAGCAGCAGCAGCAACAGCAGCAAAGCCAAAAGAAGCAGCAGCAGCAGCAAAGACAGCAGCGAGGTGTGCAGCAGCAAGCTACAGAAACTCAATCAATGAAAACAACAGAGACAGGAGAGGGACAGGCAGCAGAGGCATAGAGCAGCCAGAAGCAGCAGCAGCTGCTGCTGCCGCCTCAGCTGCAGCAGCAATAACAACAACAGCAGCAGCAGCAGCAGCAGCAGAAAATGTAAACAACACACACACCGATTGTCTCCTCCTGTCTCCTCTGTTGCTTGCTGCTTCCGAACGTCTCGGGGCCCCCGGGGCCTCCCTCACTGGAACAGCAGTTGCTGCTGCTGCTGCTGCTGCTGCTGCTGCTGCTGCTGCTGTTGCTGCTGCTGCTGCTGCTGCACCGCTGCCGCCACCTGGGGAGAGCAGCTTCTTGTTTAGCTTGCTGCTGCTGCTGAGGCTGCAGCAGCAGACTCTAAATGCTGATATTAATGAAGCAATTTAGTTGAAAAGAGGCAGACACAGAAAAGAATAAGTTGATCGTTTGTTCTCTGCTGCTGCTGCAGAACCGCAGCCACAGCAGCAGCGCGGCTGTATCGTCTGTATCTTTTTGTTTTGTTTGTT
>NW_013572336.1:3636-3857 GCF_000499745.2 Eimeria mitis
AGCAGCAGCAGCAGCTCCTGCTGCTGCTGCTGCTGCTGCTGCTCAGCAGCTGCTGCGAGAGACGTGGAAGCAGAGCCAAATGCCTCCCAAGAAGGCTCCCCGCTCTCTTGCTGCTTCTGCTGCTGCTGCTGCTGCTTCTGCTGCTGCTGCTGCTGCTGCTGCTGTGAAGAGTGGAAGAGGTTCTGTGCAGCAGCAGAAGCTGCAGCGCAGCAGCTATAAGC
>NW_013572336.1:5377-5544 GCF_000499745.2 Eimeria mitis
CAACTCTATACAGAATTCAGCTTTATATAGAGTTGGGGTGTATAGGCAGTTTAGGTTTATAGAGAGTTCAGGTGTATAGGCAGTTCAGGTGTATAGGCAGCCGAGGTGTATACATATAGATGTATATATATATATATATATATATATATATATATATATATATATAT
>NW_013572337.1:0-1161 GCF_000499745.2 Eimeria mitis
CCGTTTGCTGCTGCTGTTGCTGCTGCTGCAGCAACAACAGCAGCAGAAGAAGAAGCTTTCTCCGTGCTGCATGCAGACCTCCTCGATCTGAAGTTTCACTGGTGGCGTTCTGTTGCTGCTGCGTGGCAGCAGCAGCAGCTCCCGCTGCTGCAGCAGCAGTTAGCTCTGATGCAGCAGCACCAGCACCAGCAGCAGCAGCAGCAACAGCAGCAGCAGCAGCAGCAGCAAGCATATAAAGCCTGGGTTAGCTGCCTCACCGCATCTACTGCTTCCTTCATGCCAGCTGCTCGTGATCTGCTGCCAGCAGCAGCAGCAGCAGCAGCAGCAGCAGCAACAGGAGACCCCACGCAACAGCAGCAGCAGCAGCAGCAGCAGCAGCAGCAGCAGACAGGAAGAACAGCTCTGTGGCAGTGGCTGTGGGGCGCCGGCGAAGCATTTGGTTTTTGCTGCAGCAGCAGATTTGCTGCGCTGCAGCTGCTGGACGCCTACGCAGCACACCCTGCTTTCCCCTTCAGGTGTACATGCAGCAGCAGCAGCAGCAGCAGCAGCAGCAGCAGCAGCGGCGGCGATGAGTGTAAGTGCTGCAGCAACAGAGAGCTTGCGCTGTGCTCGACTGCTGCTTTGCTGCTGTCTGCTGCGCTGCGGTGTCACTGGCAAGACATTGCTGCTGACCAGTTCCTGCAGCAGCTGCTGCTGCAGCTGCAGCAGCAGCAGCAGCAGCAGCAGCAGCAGCAGCAGCAGCAGTTTTTTACTGTTGATGATGTTATTATGGTTCAGGCAGATATGCTGCAGCTGCTGCAGCCGTCGCTGTGGATGGCGCTAACTGCTGCTGACTGCATTTTGCTGCTGCTTGCTGCTATACGAGGGTTCCCGCTGCTGCTGCAGCACACGCCTCAGGCCCACGCCACTGCTGCTGCTGCTGCTGCTGCTGCTGCTGCTGCTCCTGCTGCAGCAGGGGCTGCTGGAGCAACGCCACCAAGCCTTGCATGCCGCTTCACGCTGCAGCAAGACCAGCAGCAGCAGCAGCAGCAGCAGCAGCAGCAGCAATTCCGTATATCAGCCCACAGCAGCAGCAGCAGCAACAGCAGCAGCAGCAGCAGCAGCAGCAGCAGCAGCCGTTGGGTGTTGTTGTCTCTATTTGACTATTTTGTTAGTACTGGT
>NW_013572337.1:1261-1332 GCF_000499745.2 Eimeria mitis
ATTCCCGCTGCTGCTGCAGCACACGCCTCAGGCCCACGCCACTGCTGCTGCTGCTGCTGCTGCTGCTGCTC
>NW_013572337.1:1408-1833 GCF_000499745.2 Eimeria mitis
ACAGCAGCAGCAGCAGCAGCAGCAACAGCAATTTCGCGTCTCCGCCCACAGCAGCAGCAGCAGCAGCAGCAGCAACAGCAGCAGCAGCAGCAGCAGCAGCCGTTGGGTGTTGTTGTCTCTATTTGACTATTTTGTTAGTACTGGTCTCCTCGCCTGTCTGCATGATCTGCTGCTGCGCTGCTGCTATGCTGCAGCAGCAAACGGGCTGCTGCAGCAGGTCCCCGGCAGCAAGCTGACGGGCGTGCTGCTGCTGCTGCTGCTGCGCCCCTACGCCCAGCGCCACCACAACCAGCAGCAGCAGCAGCAGCAGCACCAGCAGCAGTATCAGCAGCACCAGCAGCAGCAGCAGCAGCAGCAGCAGCAGCAGCAGCAGCAGCAGCAGCAGCAGCAGAGTGAGCTAGAGCTGCGAGAGTGGGAGCGTTGCT
>NW_013572337.1:1933-2058 GCF_000499745.2 Eimeria mitis
TGTGCTGCTGCTGCTGCTGCTGCGCCCCTACGCCCAGCGTCACCACAACCACCAACAGCAGCAGCAGCAGCAGCAGCAGCAGCAGCAGCAGAGTGAGCTAGAGCTGCGAGAGTGGGAGCGTTGCT
>NW_013572337.1:2239-2324 GCF_000499745.2 Eimeria mitis
ACAGCAGCAGCAACTGCAGCAGCAGCAGCAGCAGCAGCTCGGAGTCAATTGGCAGCAGAAGCATCAACGAATCCACGGCAGCTTT
>NW_013572337.1:2424-2495 GCF_000499745.2 Eimeria mitis
GCAGTGGCAGCAGCTGCTCATCACGTCCTGCAACGCCTTCCGCAGCAGCAGCAGCAGCAGCAGCAGCAGCA
>NW_013572337.1:2595-3200 GCF_000499745.2 Eimeria mitis
GCTGCTTCTATATATTGAGGTCCCGCTACGACTCGGACCTATACTTTTGGCGTGTGCTGCTGCAGCAGCCGCTGCAGCAGCTGCTGCAGCAGCAAGAGAATCTGCTGCTGCTGCAGCTATGGGAAGAAGGAGCCAGACAGTGGCAGCAGCTGCTCATCACGTCCTGCAACGCCTTCCGCAGCAGCAGCAGCAGCAGCAGCAGCAGCAGCAAGTGCAGCAGCAGCAGCAGCAGCAGCAGCAACGATGCTTCTGCCTCCGTAAGGAGACGCAGGCGACACACCAGCAGCAGCTGCCTCACATCCCCTGCAGACCTACAGCAGCAGCAGCAGCAGCAGCAGCAACTGCAGCAGCAGCAGCAGCAGCAGCAGCAGCAGCAGCTCGGAGTCAATTGGCAGCAGAAGCATCAACGAATCCACGGCAGCTTTTCTGTAGCGGGGGATGCAGCAGTTTCTGCTGCTGCGCTGCACTGCTGCAGCAGCAGCAGCAGCAGCAACTGCAGCAGCAACTACAGCAGCAGCAACTACTGCAGCAGCAGCTGCAGCAGCAGCAAAGAATACCTGGGGACTCCCAAAACGGCGGCTCTTGCACATACGCCCAGAGCAGCA
>NW_013572337.1:3804-4195 GCF_000499745.2 Eimeria mitis
ATGCCCGCGCTTTTTGAACTCAGCAGCACCAGCAGCAGCAGCAGCAGCAGCAGCAACTGCAGCAGCAGCAGCAACAGCAGCAACAGCGTTAGGGGACGTTCCCTTCCAACTAGGCGCTGCGCAGCAGCAGCAGCAGCAGCAGCAACAGCAGCAGCAGCAGCAGCAGCA
Organism: Eimeria mitis; assembly: GCF_000499745.2. Taxonomy (NCBI): domain Eukaryota; phylum Apicomplexa; class Conoidasida; order Eucoccidiorida; family Eimeriidae; genus Eimeria; species Eimeria mitis. Next base: position 3,973 of record NW_013572337.1, read on the forward strand.
GCAGCACCCATGGGTTGGTCTGCAGTGTACGTACGGGATGCACAGGCAGCAGCTGTAGGCAGCGATATCTTCTGAGGGATTCAACAGCAGCAGCAGCTGCTGCAGCAGCAGCAGCAACAGCAGCAGCAGCAGCAGCAGCAGCTGCAGCAGCAACAGCTGCAGCAGCAGCAGCAGCACTGGCGAGGGGTGCGAGTACACCCGGACAGTCTGCGATTTGTTTTTG
>NW_013572337.1:4295-4506 GCF_000499745.2 Eimeria mitis
GCAGCGCCCATGGGTTGGTCTGCAGTGTACGTACGGGATGCACAGGCAGCAGCTGTAGGCAGCGATATCTTCTGAGGGATTCAACAGCAGCAGCTGCTGCTGCAGCAGCAGCAGCAACAGCAGCAGCAGCCGCAGCAGCAGCAGCTGCAGCAGCAGCAGCAGCACTGGCGAGGGGTGCGAGTACACCCGGACAGTCTGCGATTTGTTTTTG
>NW_013572337.1:5035-5835 GCF_000499745.2 Eimeria mitis
AGTTGGTGTGTATAACGATCTCTCTGCAGCAAGATAAAAGCAGTAAAATATTTAAATATTTTTTTTGTTTTTTAATTTTTTTTGTTATATTGATGCATTTATTTGGGGTGTATGTACACCTCAGTAGCTGCATACTATCGCTATTCTTTTTATTTTTATATTTTTTTTTCTCTGGCTGCGTGAGTTAGGTCGTTTGCTGCAGCAGATGGAGTTTTAATTTATTTTATTTTATTTTAATTAAATTTATTTAATTTATTTTTCTGTTTTTTTTTGTATACACTGAGCAGCAGAAGATGAGCTGCCTATACACCCCAGAGGGGGAAGGGGCGCGCAGGTGACCCTGCGCCTTCTATGGATAGAAATGAAATATTTTTTGCGTTTTTTCTTTTTATTTAATTAATATTTTAATTTAAATTTAAAATAATATTTAAATTGTTGAAATATTTTCGTTAAAAAACAGCAAAGGAGGCTGTGGTGCGGAAGCCAAGGCGATCGGTGCAGTGTACGTACACTGGAGCTCTGACGGGCTGCTGCTGCTGCTGCTGCTGCTGCTGCTGCTTCTGCTGCTGCTGCTGCGAGCAGCTAGGACATCTGCTGCAGCAAATACACCACAGAACTGCACGGGCTGCACCGAGCAGCTGAGACAGGCAGAGATATAATACAAACGCATACCCAAGCAGCAGCAGCAGCAGCAGCAGCAGCAGCAGCAGCAGCAGCAGCAGCAGATAGAGCTGCTGCTGCGGTACCTGAATTGAAGGGCTGACAGAAGCTATAGATTGAGGGCCCCGCTGCTGAGGGCT